>NC_081200.1:7371866-7474366 GCF_902713425.1 Acipenser ruthenus | reverse complement strand
GGCCACCTTTCAGTTTTGATTATAGGCCTGCTGTACTTTTTTGGGGGGCTGGGGGAGCAACTGGTCAAACATGCATCTAAAAATGGTCATTTGGCAGTATAAATAAGCTTTCAGCTATTTTTTTGTGTGGTGTGTTTTGATACATTGACAGCAATGATGAAGCTAGAAATGCATGAAAAAATGACAACTCCTTCCTAAATAGTTTTAATCAAAGTGCTTTCAGAAAAAAGGTACAAATTGGCACAATGTAATAAAACAAACTAGGAACATTGTATATTAACAAAAAAAAAAGTTGGCTTTTTTAGTAGTTTCTTTTCAGTACAAGCTGAACTAAATTCTTAAGGTCGATATTATTGTCATTGCTTCCGCCCCGGCACCTCTTTACAAATTAAGCACTGCCCAAGCGATAACTGTAGCTAGCAAGTGAAGTGGCACAAGAGGCAGTGTAATTCAATGTAATTTATTATTAGTTTGTTTAAATTGCTTTTGTGGTAATGTCCGCGGGTGCCTAATTTCGTTTTTCCTCTGAATTCTGTGATTCCGTCCGTGTTCTCCACAACCAGGATTTCATAGGGCCCTACAGACCCTGAATGTTGTATTGTTCCTTTTCTTGCATACTGATTTCAACATCTGATTCCTTTACATAATTCCTGAATAGAGATGCAATACACCCAAATGGTTGAATTGCTTCATTGTGTAGTGGCACAGTCTCTCGAATTTTAAGAATCTCATGCAGCAGCCTGACTGGTTTTATTTCCAAGCCAGAATGGTTTTAATTCCAAGGTCATTCTTGTGTGCATGTAATTGCTGTAATAACTCGCTCTGTCCTGTAATTGCAAGAATCTGTTATGGAACTGTCTGTGTCTCCTTGTTGCTGTAGGTGTATTTTGTATGCGTTTTAACTCGTTCAATGCCAAGTTACTTTACAGAAAGACTAACCTTGAATTACAGTACTTAATTAGACTTGTTTCCCCAAAGCTAAAGGCCTCCTCTTAAGAAAACCTAACTTGCTTTTGAAGCTTTTTTTTTTATGTAATTTTTTTTTTTTTTTTAATAAATAGTCTTGCCAGAATGATTAGCGAGCATGGCTAAATTCCTCTGCCTTCCATTTCAGCATCCTGTGAGAAGCGATATGGACAAAACAGCTACTTGTTTCCAACAAACTGGCAACAGAAATAGAGCAAATGTAAATTGCAAGCATGTGTGGTGTAAGGTGTCAGTTAATTTTGAAAAGCAAGAAGAGAAAGATCATCGTCTTCAGTTGTCGCCCTGGGTAAGGGCGTCTGCTACGAAATAAATAATAATAACAAAAGTTAGAAAGCTGGAAGGCGTAACAGATGTGGATTATTACATCATTGGAATGATAGGAATGGCTAGTAGAGTTTTTGGTAGCATTTATTTATAATGGTTTGGGAACAGACCAGAAAGTGGCTACAGACAGAGCACAAGCACTGTGAATCGCTCAATATTTAAGTTTTCAGCATTCTAAGCGTGAGGAGTTATTAACCATCTTGAGCTGAGTTTCCAGTTCCTGAGCCCAGTTCTGGAGTTTCAATTCTGTCCTTGCTTCTCTCCTAGCACATGTGGGCTCAATGGAGTTTCACCAAGAATGGTTAGCAAAGTTCCATTTAGAGCTGGTTGAGTGATTTATCAGGGGGTCAAAGATCTTAAACCTCTGACCCTATCGACATCAAACTTAACTTTCCCTTTTGAGTGCAGATTTCTACTTTTAAATACCGTTCTGTGCCTTGGTGTTAGAAATAATTACTTCTCATTGTTTTCTCAGTAGCGCAGTGTTCGTAAGAATGCCTGAGCATGTCCACGTGAAGCTCTGTCAAATAGGAAAACTAAAAGCAGGACTTGTAGGTTTATTGTGACTCCTGTGGTATCTTGCTTGTTGTAAAATGTTGATGTAATTTTGTTCTAAACAAAGTCCCTTCAGTTTTGGGGGATTTACAGTGGAAGTGTGTTGCATTTTGCTAAACAGTAAAATGTTATCCTTTTAAGTAGATTAATTGGTAGTTTGGACCTAACATTCTTTTATTTGTAATCTTGGAGGTCAGGTGCAAAACAAAATAGCTGGCTGTCCAGCAATCCTAAAGTGATTATTAATTAAGACTTGTAAGACAGAAGGGGCGGGGGGGCTTTTCTCTTGCTGGAGGTGAGAGATATTTATTACAGATCCTTCTCTGCCAACAAACTTGCTTGGGGAATATTAATGGGTACATCTGCTCGGAGAAAGATGACTGCTGCCCCTTCATTGACCCTGCCAGTAGGGGATGCTGTGGAGTACATCTAAACAAACTGTATTACGGTTCAGTTTTATATTTGGTTGCTTTTGTTCAGAATTTAGCTCCCAATTTCCAGAACCGTGATACAGTTTTTGCACTAACATTTGTCAAAATTGTTTTTACAAAGCTATTTTAATATTTGAAAACTGCAATCCTAGCACCTTTTAGGTTTATTAATTCAGGGCTCCTGGTGTCTTGGGGCACAAACCGATTTTTATTCGGATTGAGCTCTCCACAGAAATCAGGCGCTGACAGTCAAGTGAGGATCATTGTTGTTGATTGGGCTGCTTTACCGTTATCCCCCCCCCCCACACACACACCATCGTTCACTTGGTATTTATAGTTTTAAATATTTGTCATTGGATTCTTTTTAGTATTGCTGCATACCAGGACAGCTAAGTGGGTTAAATTCCTGGACAATTAATGCAGAAACGAATATAAACTGAATGCATTCCATGGTAGCTGTAATGCATGTTTAAAAGAAGGTTTTGTAGAAAGGAGCATAATTTCATGTAAATAAAAAATGGAGGGGAAAAGGACATCCACGAATCCCTCATTTCATCTGTAGTGTTTTATAACTACTTTGTTTTAAAAAGAGAATACTGCAGATGTTTACATGATTTTCCTACTAACATAATAAGAATGAAAGAGCTCTTTAGGCAGAGAGCCCATCCCTCTCCGGAGAGCTTGCACAGGCTGCAGAATGGGGGAGGGGTAGCGTCTGCTATTTCCATACAGAAACCCTCTTCCAGTAGATTGGCTGGAGCCTTACTCCAGTGTAATGAAGCCAGCTGTAATAGAAAAGGAAAAAAAAAAGTTGAGAGGCTCCTGGTTGCCAGGGCAGCATGAAGACGTTATCCAGCTATTCTTAAACAGCCTAAAGAGAATGGAGTGGCAGTCGCAACACGGCTAGACATAATAACCAAGTTGTCATTCAATTGAAACCACTGCACTGTGACCTGGTACCTGGAGCAATCCCTTCTGTGTGCTGTGAATAGGTGGACAGCTTTCTCTTACTTTTTTGCAGTCTGGTTTAATACTTTTTTTAATCGTGCTAATGTGAGTGTTTTGAGATTCTTCTTATCAAGCAGACCCCTCTGCTGGCAGTGCACTGCATATAGTGTGCAAAGTGAAAACTCTGTTGAAGCATCACAGCTTTTCCAGGTTTGCACACAGTCGTACCAGCAAGGTGAAACTAAAATTAATCTACCTACAACGTGCAGCCATCTAGTGGCAGGCTAAGCAATTTGGGGTTTAACCAGTTCCTATCTATGGCTTGTAGAGCAGGTACGGGGAATTAAGTATGTGTTATGAATATATTTCCACCAAGTAATTTAAAAATAAGTAACCATAATCAGTTGCATCAAGACTGTGGCAGGGACTTAATTCAGCATTGCATACATTTTCTCTAAATGCATATTTATTTGAGCACTACAAAACCTTTTTTTTTGTTTGTAATTATCTGTTTGAGAAATATCCATCCTGGAATTTATTTTATTTATCTATTTGTTTTTTTGCAGTATACACTGCAGAAGGTGGTGCAAAATGTAGGCCTATCTATATAACACTGACATTTGCATATTTAATCACATTTTGACCAACTTAGTTGTTAAACCCCTAATTGGCAAATTTTGCTAAATTGTCTCTGCATAGGTTTGTTCTTGGAAGCATCTAAATTTAAAGACCTTCATAGTCTGCCCCCTACTGTTATATGCATTTTGCATGGGCAAGATTTATGAAACCTCTTCTGACTTAATAAATGTTTAACACTAGAAAATATCTTCTAAATTAGCAGTGATTGGTATTCTTACAAATTTAAAATGGAAATCAATAAGAACATGTGGAATCTCAAATATAAATTGTTAATCCAGTTAGTTAACTTTGTGGATAACACTGCCCCTAGTGGTGAAGTCATTACAATCCCAAAAGCAGGTTTATGGATTTGGATGTGGAATACAAAACAAAAACAATATAGACGTATTGATTTAGTGAATAACTAGCTCATGGGAGTTTTGAGATAGGATGTCTTCATTATGCATGAAAGATTTAAGGTTTCTGGTAACACATCCGTGGGATCGCAAAACTCACCATGATGGGCTTTTGTCATTGCTGATTAACATCTGTAATTGCAGAATAAGTTTAATATAACAGCTTTTTAAATGTGTTCAAATTTAAATGTCTCCCAAATTAATTTGGACTTGTGCATTTTTCATTTACTTACAGGACAGTCTCCTAAATATCTAAAAGACCTCTTGCATGTTTATATCCCCTCTCATGCCCTGCAATCAGCTGATCTGAATCTGTTAGTGGTTCCTAATGCTAGGGTGACTGGGCTTTTTCCTGTTATGCCCCGTGCCTATGGAACGCGCTGCCACTCATTGTAAGGGAGGCCCCTTCTCTTGATGTTTAAGTCTCACCTGAAGATGTACTTTTATACTAAAGCTTTTTAAATTCTTTTTTTTTAAAATTGTATTGGTGTTGATTTTTATTTTTGTTTTTGCTGGGTTTGTTGTATTGTTACTGTTGTACAGCGCCTTGATCTCTTGAAAGGTACTTTTTATAAATTCAGTAAATTACTGTTATTGTTCCTCATACATTTTTAGAAGCATTATTTGCTGAAATTACAGGGTGCTCTGAAAGCAACATAAGCCAACTGGAAAATTCAGCTTTAATTTCTTCATCAAAGAAAATTGCTGAATACACAGCCAAAACAGTGTGTTTGTGCAGTTAAATTGTTTGTCTCAATCCGTTTGACTGCAGTGTGTGAAAAGGCCAGTTGGTGTCTCTCTGTTCCCTTGAGGTTTTGAGCACCATACACTGGGTGTCTACTGTAGTGTGGCATTACAAATGTATGCGCTTTTAAGCATTACACTGTTATACAGAAATATTATGATGTTTTAGAATAGTGAGTATTCTACTGTGTGTAGCAATAGAATCGGTAATCAATAATGCGATCAGCGACCTGCAACTTCTTTTTTTTTTTTTTTTTTTTAGGTTATTGTGGGATATGCCTATCTTGAAGACACTGGTGTGCACAAGACGGTTTCTTTTTAGGTTCTTGCAAGAAAATAATAAAGAATTTAGCACTCATCAGAAGACTTCTTAAACGACATTTTTTAAAGTTTCTGAAGTGAAAAGCTGCTAAGAAAAAAAATGATTACTTCAGAGCTACCGGTTTTACAGTAAGTATAAATACCAACCAGGGATGGGAATAAGGTTCCTATCGCATAGCATTTTGATCCATTTCTGGTTTTACTATGAGTTTAATAGGAAACACCGGACGGCATATACACTAGGGCAAATCAAGCATGTATTAAACCTGGAATGGAGGGGAAACTGCTAAGTAATAGGAGTCTTATTTCCATCACTAATTTTAAATTAACCAGAAAGGGCACTTTGCAGTACAATTGTTGCAGAAAAAAAGATACATAATAAATTATCTTGACAACTTCTGTATTGGGTATCACAATAAATAACCAAATATAATATTTTTTTTATACCTAATGAGAATGTTATGTGAAATCAGAATGATTATCTGTTTAAGTCTAAATACCTCAAGAACTACGCCCCCACCCCGACCCTAACCATTTTTATTTGAACCAATGACTTGTTTGTAATCGCATTGTCCTGACTGATTTGCTTTAGGGACTCCACAAATGAGCCGGGGCAGGCAGAGGCGGTTGCCGTCAGCGTCAGTGTGAGTGAACTGGAGGACGCCAGCGAGGTCAAGGGCAAGAGGAAGAGAGGGCGCCCTGGAAGGCCTCCGGTACGTTGACATGATTTAGAACCTGCTGTATTTAAAGTTGTAAAACCTTTCTTCCCTAGTTGACCAGTCTGTGTACTGTACAGTCAAAAAAAAAAGGAATGATCTGATTTTATTTATTTATTTATTTATTTATTTATTTATTTATTTATTTATTTATTTATTTCAAATCAAATTTGTTGCCAGTCTGCCAACAAAAAGCCTCGGAAGACACCTGCTGAAAAGAACCAGTTAGCAGTATCCAGAGGAGGGAGAAAAGCCAACGGTGTCCCCCAGCAGAACGGGGACAGTGAGCCGGTCACCCTGTTTGAGGTGGTGAAGATGGGCAAGAGTGCCATGCAGGTAAAGTAGCCTAACCATTTCATTATGTACATGTGGTTTAAAAATAAATAAATAAATAAATAGTTTTGATGGATAGGCAGAGTGTTTTTATTATGCTGGAATGAAACTAAACACCCACAGAAATAGTCAGTTTGTATTTTTTGGTGTCCCTGAGAACATACCTACAGATTTGGGTTGTCTTCTGGAATACTAATGCTGCAAGGAGCACCAGTACAAATGCATAATACGTTGTAAGAATTAGTTTGCTTTGTTTAAAGTTTTAACAGTATGTCTTCCTGGAGTTATATTTTATATAAGTAATCTCTAACAGGACTATATTCTTTTCTCTGTAGGCTGTAGTTGATGACTGGATTGAGTCCTACAAGCAGGACCGAGACATAGCACTTCTGGATCTGATCAATTTCTTTATCCAGTGCTCTGGGTGTAAAGGTACATTTAAAATACATTTATTGCGTTTGGCTTTAGTTTTAAAGTATGTTTTTAAATGTTTTCTGAACAAAGAAAGGGGTAATCTTGTTGTGGTCTGTCAACAGGCACTGTAAGAATTGAGATGTTCCGAAACATGCAGAATGCAGAGATTATCAGAAAAATGACGGAAGAATTTGATGAGGTAAGTTCTCTAGTCAGTAAAAAAAAGGCAGGATAGAAGTTAACTCAATTGAATGTTTGTTGTGTCCCAAGTGTATTGTATACTAGACTGTACATCACACTTTTGAAACTATCTTGAGAATGGGTCCTTTTGAAATAAGGGTTTTATGATCAGTTGGTGATCTACTTAATAGCCTTTGATTGGTCAGTCTAGTAAAGTATCAGTCCTTGGAGATTCTTCTAGGTTCACTTCCCATATTAACTGTTGTATGATCTTCTAAATGGTTTTATAATCACGGAATAGTAGCTGTTGGTTTTAATGTTTTTGTTGCAAGCTCAGCAGTTAGGCAAATACATTATTGTACTGTAGTCTCACTCCTGCTGTTTTTCAACATCACTTTGACACATGGGAGGAGAAAACCCTATCTGCTAGTACATTTAATTTAGAAAAATCAATAAGGAGTTCAATTTAATTAAGTGAGAAGTACATCATATGCATTTCTAAGATGTGCCAGAAATTTATCACCTGGGTTCACGTGTTCAAAATGGATTTAATTAATTCCCCCCCACACAGTTATTGGAGGATCAAGCGTAAATGGAGAAGTCTGAGTGTCACACTTGCTTTACATGCTTATGTGGTGGATTTGTCATGATGATTCACTAATGGCTCCAATTGTTTTTGGTTTGGTAACTCATGACAATGAGTAACTTAAGCCTTTGTGCATATATTTGACAATAAATTACCATTAGCCACATTTACAGTGTTAAAAAAAAAAAACTGTTTATTTATTTACAATTCTGTGGAGATGCTAATTGTCTTTTAAAGTGCATGTCCACTACTTACATATGTTTTAACTAAGCATTTATCAGTGGGAAATATATTAACTGTTTTTGTGTGTGTTTGTTCTGTTTTTCAGGACAGTGGTGATTACCCACTCACTATGCCAGGTCCTCAGTGGAAGAAATTCAGATCAAACTTTTGTGAATTTATTGGGGTGCTAATTCGACAGTGTCAGTACAGTATCATTTATGACGAGTATATGATGGACACTGTTATTTCCCTACTTACTGGGCTCTCAGACTCCCAGGTCAGAGCCTTTAGGCATACCAGTACTCTGGCAGGCAAGTATATTATGTACATTGGGATGGGGTATTGTAGAATCAGCAAAGATGGGTATAAGGAAGGCAGAGAAACCTTTTTTGGACAGTTTCCTCATTGTCTCAGTAGATTTCTTTCATTTTGTCTGAGGTTCAGTAGCTTGGTAATACCTGTTGTCTGGTGGGTGAAAAGAGGCTCTTGGCTTGACAGCAGGAAATTGAATATTTTCAAATTGGTTTAAAAACAAAACAAACACCATCACAACATATGAATGTTTGTATTACATGTTCATTGTTTGCTGTTTTCATTGTTGATTCAGTATGATGTATTGGTAGTTTTTAAAACAAACGCAGACCGAATTACATTTTCTGTTGCATTTCTTGTTTTTTAGCTATGAAGCTTATGACTGCCCTTGTCAACGTGGCCTTGAATCTGAGTATCCACCAGGATAACACACAAAGGCAGTACGAGGCAGAGAGAAACAAAATTGTAGGAAAGCGAGCAAATGAGAAATTGGAGTTGCTTTTAGAAAAGCGTAAAGAGGTAAAAAAAACTATATATATATATATATATATATATATATATATATATATATATATATATATATATATATATATATATATATATATATATATATATATATATATGAATTTTGTGAACTTTTATGTAGATCCTTGTTTTTCAGCTGTTTTAAAAACTGTATTTCACCACCAATATAAACCTCCGACAGCAAAACCTCAAGCATTTTATCAGTTTTTTTTTATTTGAGGAAATCAGCAAAAATAGAGCTGCTTAAAAACAGTACAAACGGTAACAAGAACTGCTTTTTTCACAAACACTATTAATTGGGTGTGGGGAACTGCTGCCCAAGGAAATTTCCATGTATCCTACAAATGAATGTGTTTAGAATGGTATATTGTATAAAAGTTATCAAACGTGTTTTTTTTTTGTTTTTTTTTTTAGCTTCAAGAAAATCAGGATGAGATTGAAAATATGATGAACTCTATTTTCAAGGGTATTTTTGTTCACCGGTATAGGTAAGCATTTGTTTGTGAAGACAAATTTCAGATGAAGATTTTATTATTTATTTTTATTTTTTAAAGCTGAAACCCATATCTTTCTAAATATACTTGCAGGGATGCAATTGCTGAAATCAGAGCTATTTGTATAGAGGAAATTGGTGTTTGGATGAAGATGTACAGTGATGCCTTCCTTAATGATAGTTATCTCAAATATGTTGGTTGGACTCTGCATGACCGGGTAAGTTTAAGATTCTTTTTTTTTTTACAGTTTGTATTTCAGAGATTTAACTGTGCTGGATATACTAGCAAATTGTCAGGGACAAGGTCTATAAAGCAAAAGCACACAGATGAGAAAACTATTCTCTGTTTTTTTTTCTGTTATTTGAGAAATGCACATAAAGAATGATTGATTTATTTTAGAGTTTCTCAGTGGTGACAGTCAGTTGGCTGTCTTTTGCTTGTGAACCTTTATAATTTGTATCGCATTCTCTCATTTAGCAAGGTGAAGTCAGGTTGAAGTGTTTGAAAGCTCTGCAAAATCTCTACACCAACAGGGAGCTCTTTCCAAAACTGGAACTTTTCACAAACAGGTTTAAGGTAAGAGAACTGGATTGTTTAATGATTTCATATATCAACAGTGTTTTTTAGTTTTTGAAAAGTATATACATTTTAGGGCTAACTGTTTGTTTCCCAATGGCCATTTTCTTTATTGATAGCTGAGCCATTTAAAAATAATAATAATAATTTACAATGTGTATTTTGCACCATTTAGTGTGTGTTTTTTATCTAATTTTGTAACACAAAATGCTGTGCTATAAAAAGATCAATATGTTGTTTAATCCTTGTTCTAATATTCTTCAATGGTGTATCTTTTTCAGGATCGAATTGTGTCCATGACCCTTGATAAAGAGTATGATGTAGCTGTAGAAGCCATTCGATTGGTGACTTTAGTATTACAGTGAGTACAGTTCAAAGATCATTTTTAAACTTGCACTAAACCTGGCTCTGCTATATGATGATTTTTTTTCTCATTCATTCTGTAGAGCCCCAGAAATATTAACTTCAGGTGACAGAGTATTGTTATATTGGCTGTACTGCTTTGCGTCTCTCATTTTTGTTGACGAGTTTGGTGAATGTTTCAGAGGGAGTGAGGATGCCCTCTCCAATGAGGACTGTGAAAATGTGTACCATCTGGTGTACTCGGCCCATCGCCCAGTGGCGATAGCAGCGGGAGAGTTCTTGCATAGGAAGTAAGTCTGGAATAAACAACTTCCTTTTTTCCATTTTAATAATTTCAACAGGCTGTAACTTTCCAATAAATTCTTTTTATTGCCAGGTATTTATCAATGATTACTTTTTATTGATAGACTTAGCATTTGTTTTACATCCACAGCGCTATAAAACAGCGACATTGCTATTAATAGTGTAGGGGAAATATTTAAGTACCTCGTTATTTCTTAGTTGTCGTTGCTTATAAAAAGCTTGTTTGAAAGAACTTTATTGAGGTTGTAAAGATTTTGTGGGTTAGTAATATTTTACTTTGTTTAGGTGCATTTTATTGCATTTAATTACATGAATTTTGATATTTGTACTTATCACGCAAAAGACAAAACCTGGACAGATCTTAAGAAATTGTACATATAATTAACAGATGTAATCTGTTAGTCTACCAATAAAAAAAAGAGAAACTGTACTTCAGATGGGTAATAAACCAAACTGTATTTAAATTTAATTAATAAATACCAGTATTTATTTTCTGGCGAATGTTTTGTAAGCTGGCCTGCAACATTTTTTAATGGATTATTCAAAAAGCATAGGTGGTGGCAGCAATATCAACCTTTTTCCCTATTTCCAAGGTCTGCTATTGTTATCATTATTGCTCAGTTTCTTTGAAGGAAAGGGCATATATGAGTTTTCAGGTTTTTTTCCATTTAATAATTTCAGTAGGCTGTAACCTTTTGTTATAAATTCTTTTTATTGCCAGATATTTATCAATGATTACTTTTTATTGATAGACTTAGCATTTGTTTTACAGCCACATCACTATAAAACAGAGACATTGCTATTAATAGTGTTCCTTTTCTTTTTGCTTTTCCATTATAGGTTGTTCAGCCGTCATGACCCCCAAGCAGAGGAGGCCTTAGCCAAGAGAAGAGGGAGAAATAGCCCTAATGGAAATCTCATTAGAATGCTTGTACTGTTCTTCTTAGAAAGCGAGGTAAGTGTGTTGTGTATAATCAGGAATACTGATAACTGCATTAAGAAAGACAGACTTATTTTTTTCAGGCTTTAAGGGTGTATTTATATTCTTTCATTTTATTTGTGAAACACTGATTAGACTACTGCTATTACTTTACATTATTGTAAACTTATAATTTTTTTGTTTTTTTTCTTTGACAGCTTCACGAGCATGCAGCCTATTTGGTGGATAGCTTATGGGAAAGCTCACAGGAACTGCTAAAGGACTGGGAGTGCATGACTGAATTACTGGTGGAGGAGGCTGTTCAAGGAGAGGAAGGTAGATTTATATTTGTGTGTTCACTAAATCAATCTAAGCTTTTAAATGTTGCTACAGCTGTTGCACAATTTACACCCTGACTATTTTGCAATCCAGATTATTGCTGCATTATGTGTGTGTTCATTGGAAGGTGGTATTTTGCAAAATACTCCTGTGTTTTTTTTTTCTTTCTATTTGTAGTATTGTCAGACAGACAAGAAACTGCACTGATAGAGCTAATGATGTGCACCATTCGACAGGCAGCAGAGGCTCACCCTCCAGTTGGCAGAGGAACTGGAAAGAGAGTAAGATGTTTAATTGGTGTTTAAAATGCTAGTTGTTGCCAAACGCAAGTCTGGAAATACATGACCTGAAGACATTCTAAACAGCAACTCTTAGTTTAGCATGTTACCTTAAGTGTAGTTGATATCAGAAGAGGTACTCTCTTCTGACCTGGTTTAAACTGATATTATTATTATTATTATTATTATTATTATTATTATTATTATTATTATTATTATTATTGTTTTGTAGACGCCTTTTATCCAAGGCGACTTACAGAGACTAGGGTGTGTGAACTTATGCATCGGCTGCAGAGTCATTTACAACAATGGTTTCATCCGAGGTTAAGTGACTTGCTCAGGGTCACACAGATTTGAACCGGGGACCTCCTGGTTACAATCCCTTTTCTTTAACCACTGGACCACACAGCCTCTTTTATTGTAATCTTCATGGTAAATATGCCCAGTAGCAATGATGAAGTAATTTGATAATCTACATTTTTTTTCAAAGGTACTGACTGCCAAAGAAAGGAAAACACAGATTGATGACAAAAATAAGTTAACAGAACACTTCATTATGGCACTTCCAATGTTGCTTTCCAAGGTAAGATGATGGACTTATTTTTAAATGAGATGGAATTATTTGTCCACTTGGTAATCCTGATAAGAAAACGCCGACCTTTTGTTTGAAACATTTGTATAGACTTGTGACGGTCACCCCTTTTTGTATTTTAATGTATTTGGATGATATAACATTTTTATTTTCCTCTTACAGTATCAAGCTGATTCTGAGAAGGTGGCAAACCTATTACAAATCCCTCAATATTTCGACCTAGACATCTATAGTGCAGGGAGGATGGAGAAGGTAGGATTTAACATTGTTCAATGCTGGCTTATATATATCTGTCTCTATCCACAAAAAGAGGGATTGGTATGTAAAGGGTCTGATTTTCTTTTTTTTTTTTTCTTTCACCTAGCACCTAGATGCCCTGTTGAAACAAATCAAGTTTGTGGTGGAAAAGCAAACTGAGACAGATGTGTTGGAAGCCTGCAGTAAAACGTATAGCATTCTGTGCAGTGAGGAATACACCATCATGAACAGAGTGGACATTGCCCGCAGTCAGCTCATAGACGAGCTGGTGGACAGGTTCAATCATTCAGTGGAGGAACTGCTGCAAGAGGTATGGTCTAAGAGTGGAATGGACTGCATTACTCTTATATAGTATGTTCCTGACTACACATCCCATTGATGCTGTAATTTTTGTAAAACAAATTTAAAATCCAGAATTAGGAAAAACAAAACACTAATCATGTAATAACTAGAGGACACATTGAGTGTACCGAGACAAACATTTCCCTGACTAGTATAAAAATGTAACGTACTTGATATAATACAACTGTCTTCGTTAATCCTTGTTTTAGCCACATTTCTTCTCTATATTGTCTGAATTTGTTTATTGTGTTCTCAGGGTGAAGAAGCAGATGATGATGACATTTATAATGTACTTTCAACTTTGAAACGACTAACAGCATTCCATAAGTATGTGCACAACATTTCATAGCTGATGTTAGCCTTTGCTACCGCAATAGAAGTTATTTTTGTAATGTGTGTTTTTTTTTTTTTACCATTTTCTTCCCAATTTCATTTAATGGCATTTATTCCCCCGATGGGTACATTTTTATAATACTGATCATTATTCTTTGTTTGTTTGTTTGTTAGCGCACATGATCTTACCAAGTGGGATATGTTTGGAAATTGCTACAGGTTGCTGAAGGCAGGTATCGAACAGGGTTCGATGCCAGAGCAAGTAAGTATCTTCAACTACAACCTTTAATTTATACACACATTATTTTCTAATACAAAATCCCAGATTCATTTTCAGGGTGCATTTTTTTAATTTATTTTGGTTATTTTGACATTCTATTCACTATTTATAAACCATGTTGTATTTACTGTATATTTGATGAAATTGTCATCTCAGTGTTTTTGTATGGCTGTGTTTTAAAGATTTTTTTATTTATTTATTTTTTTCCTTTTCCTTTTGCAGATTGCAGTACAGGCCCTGCAGTGTTCTCACTACTCTATTCTCTGGCAGCTTGTCACGATTACAGAAGGATCCCCATCCAAGGTACATTTTTAGTGTTAGAATAACGGCCACTGCAGAGGTCTTGAGGGCCCTGTGCCCCTGGGGCATATCAGAGTTCTCATACTTTCTAAAAGTGCAGACTGGCCCTTGTGGTTATCAAGGAAACCTATATTCACAGTGTATGTAAGTGATTTTTGGCTGCAGATATTATTGAAATGAAGAACCAGTGCAAGCTTAAGGGACTGTTTTTACAGGCTGTGTCAATATGATCATCAGCTAAAGGTGTTCTCTGAAGTGGTGGGCAGTGGAGTTAGCATTCTCCCAATTGACAGAGAGCGCATGGTTGCAAGCACACGAATGTGTTGCATAATATTTCCTGTTTGGTACAGATTCTGTGTAAAAGCCATAAAAATGAGAGTTCAGCAATTCAAACGTAATGGCAAAGTCTCTAAAATGCAATTAAAATATACAAAAAATGTTCCCTTGAAATTAAATAGGAGCATTTTAATTTAAATGTTCACTTGCATTAACTATGGTTACCTTGGTTTGTAGGATGATCTAATTGCACTAAGAAAAGTTGTCAAGTCTTTCCTTGCTGTTTGCCAGCAATGCTTATCGAATGTCAACACTCCAGTTAAAGAACAGGTATGTTGGAAATTCACTGCTAATTAAACAAGCAACACTTACTATAGCCCTTTAACTACTGCCTTATGTTGTACTACTGCAAAATACTACAATACATATGCTATTTTATGCTAAATGAAGTTGCGGTTGCCAAAATACTGTAGTAACACTTTGTATCTTTGTAAAGGAAATATTTTTATAGGTTTGCGAATGAAGTGCAATTTTCAATTTCGATTTAAGAAGGTGGAATATGGTAAATATGTAGGTGAATTAATGCTAATATTTATTTTTGCTCAGCTCCTTTTTGCAGTACATGCTACAGGGTACGTATAGCTTTACATGCAGCAAAGCTTTGTTTTTATAAGACAAATATGAAGCTAATTTAGATATGGAATTTGCTCTTGTTTCAGGCCTTTATGCTCCTCTGTGATCTTCTGATGATATTTAGCCACCAGTTGACGTCGGGAAGCAGGGAGGGATTGCAATCACTTGTGTTCAATCCAGATAATCCGCTGCAGAATGAACTCCTGAACTTTGTGATGGATCATGTCTTCATAGATCAAGATGACGAGAACCAAAGCATGGGTAAGGAAAACCATTTGCAGGACCCCAACATCAGAATTATCTGACTGCATCATTTAATTTTTTTTTTTTTTTTTTTCTTAAGTAATTGAAGTTTTTTGACTCTCAACAGAGCCACAATGCTGATTTGGAGATCTAATTATCCCTTAAACCTTTTATACAGGCCTGTGATTTGTGGGCACATAGCCAGTGGTGTCCAAGCTTGTCCAATATGTTGTTGTGTGTGGTTTATATATATATATATATATATATATATATATATATATATATATAATTATAATTATAATATATATATATATGAGATCTGGTTTTAACACATTTTCATATTTACCAAAGGTAATGTAATACTGGTTTGTATTTTGTACACAGAGGGGGATGAAGAAGATGAAGCTAATAAGATAGAAGCCCTACACAAGAGGAGAAACCTCTTGGCAGCGTTTAGCAAACTCATTATCTACGATATTGTTGACATGCATGCTGCTGCTGACATCTTCAAACACTATATGAAGGTAAGCTGCTGCATTTCTGTTTGTGGCATATAACATTTAAAATCTACTGGCCTAAAAATGCATACTGTATGTTTGAGACAACATATTGTATGCTGTGTATACCTGTAATATATTTTCTTTGACAGAAATTACAGAAAAGCACAGATACTTAAATATACACTAATTTGGGCTATATTGTGTGTATTAGTCACATGAGACAAAGGGAAATTGAACTTCACTTGAAGTACATTATTTAAATGAAATAAGTTGGAAAAAGTTAGAGAATTGTCATCCTTTTTTTTTTTTTTTTTAGTACTACAACGATTATGGAGATATCATCAAGGAAACGCTAAGTAAAACAAGGCAAACGGACAAGATCCAGTGTGCCAAAACTCTCATTCTCAGCTTGCAACAGGTAAGGAGACGTGTGATGGTTTTGAAGTGAAATGAACTCTCAAGGTTAACTTTTCAGTGCTGTAAATTAGAGGTTGGTAGCAGTTTACTTAATGTAAAACATTTACAAGACACATGTACAGTAAGATTTTTTTTTATTTAAATGTAATTGTTTTGATGTGTTTCTTTCTATTTGTTTAGCTCTTTAATGAGCTTATTCAGGAACAAGGACCTAATCTGGACAGAACCTCCTCTCATGTCAGTGGAATTAAGGAGCTGGCTCGCAGATTTGCACTTACTTTTGGTCTGGATCAGATCAAAACGAGGGAGGCTGTTGCAACCCTGCACAAGTGAGTTTCAGTAGACTAGCTGCTTCCAGAAGAGATGAATAAAGCATATGATCTATTGCCGATAGACTAGACATGACTTGTCGCAGGTGGTCGGTGGCTCTGTATGCTGCAGGACCCAAGGATTACTATGTTTTTCATCTTTTTTTTCAGGTTTTGTTTTGTTTTCATGTGTTAAGGTGGAGATTAAATGTTAAGACTTGATTTTCAAGGTTTGAATTCCATCCCTACTTCGTTGCTAGGGGATTATCCCTTAACATTACTCCTAACTGTAAAAATGTTTTTTTAGTTTTTTTTTAATTTAATTTTAGGGATGGTATAGAGTTTGCCTTCAAATATCAAAACCCGAAAGGACCAGAATTTCCTCCTCCGAATCTTGCTTTCCTTGAAGTTCTCAGTGAGTTCTCTTCCAAACTCCTTCGTCAAGACAAGAAAACAGTGTAAGTAAAACATCTACCCTCTGTGATACTGAGCTTGCTGCAGAATATTGTGGTAGTCTTGCATACAAATGTGCAAAACACAGATACTTATATAAATGTTAATTTGTTTTAATATGCTTTGATCTTTAATCTCCGCAGAACATAGAATCATATTTAAGAAAAAGCAACAATGGAAATGTTCTAAATTATTTGTTGCAGCAGCGTGCAAGTTGGCTACTTGCAGTTATTTATTTCAGATTTACTATAAGAACCTGCAGTTAAATGGACATTTTAGTAGCACAAAGCTAGTACACACATTATTTTTTTATTTTTTTTTACTTTCTCTGATGGATTGATTGCAGACACTCTTATCTGGAGAAGTTCATGTCGGAGCAGATGATGGAGCGGCGGGAGGACGTGTGGCTGCCCCTCATCTCCTACAGGAACTCTCTTCTTACTGGTGGCGACGAGGACAGGTTATCTGTCACCAGCGGAAGCAGCAGCAGCAAAGCGACGTCGGTACGGAGTAAAAAAGGGCGACCTCCACTTCACAAGAAACGGATAGAGGGTAAGAAAAAAAACATACAATGCTTGACCCAAGGAGGATAAGAAAGGATAAGAGTACCTTCCTTATATTACTTGGAGTTGGTGGTTTACCATCATTACACATAGAACTATAGTAGACCAAGACCTTCAACAAATAAAACTTATACAGAAATTGTCAGTGTAATTGTGGTGGTTTCTTATTAAAACTCCCAGAAGTGGCAGCCCAGTATGTGAATGTATGATCAGCCATGCAAGCTAGATGTATGGTTAAAGTAGTGATAAGAATTTTTAAACCAATATGCGGGCATGAATCTGTTGTAAAGGCATAATACTGCTTCATACTTTTATTTATTTATTTATTTATTTATTTATTTATTTACTTCCAGTATTGCATGAAGTATATAGTATTTGGAACATGTTGTTCATTTTCTTTCCTGGTATTTTGAAACTGTAGAGGAAAATGTGGAAAGCTCCTGGATAATGAGAGACACTCTCCAGACCCCTGGAGCCCTGCAGACACCACAGCTCACCTCTACAGTTCTCCGGGAAAATCCCCGGCAAGCAGCTGAACATATACCAGACCAAGACTCTGAGCCAGGCTCTGAAACAGACTATGTACACAAGTAAGGGAGCTTGCCTTATTGAGAGAATATTATATTGTAATCTTATGTTTTTAAACCAGGGTTAGAATTTCACACTCGTCCTGGATTTTAGAAATACTCAAATTCTGGTCATTTCAATTGTATCACTAAACAACTAGAGTTGGGGATCCCAGGATAAGTGTAAAACAGTCTAAACTGATGGAATTATGCTCACCTTGAGTGCTTTTTAAATGTTTAAGATTCCACATTTAAAGAAAATGAATATTTAACTCATTATTCTGTTTTTAGTCAACAAATGCAGATGTCCTGGTTAGGTCAGCAGAAGCTGGAGGATGTAAACCGGAAAGACAGAACGGGCATGAACTACATGAAAGCAAGAAGTGGTGGTGTCAGGCAAACTGTGTAAGTGCTAAAGAACCATTCAAGCTTATATTTTGAATATATACGGTGGACTCTTGCAGCAGTAGTTCCTATTGCACCGCACTACTTTTTACTAAGTGATATTTATATCAAACATATTAAGTAACAATAATGTCACCACAATCTAAAAAGTGAAAACTATTGCAGCTGAAAACCTTTTTAATTCTTAAATAATGGTAATCTCACTTAAGCATATATGTGTGGGTGGGTCAACGGGGCATGTAAATAAGAAGCTATTTTTTGTTATATTTAACTTTTCACGTTTGCTGTAGTCGAGGCCTCATGGAGGATGATGCAGAGCCGATCTTCGAAGATGTGATGATGTCATCACGTGGCCAGCTGGAGGACATGAATGAAGAGTTTGAAGACACCATGGTCATTGATCTGGTGAGTTGGAGTTGTTGTTGTGGTGTGTGGTGTTTGTGAGCGAAACGGAGCATGCTGTTAAGTGGGTTCTTTCACTGAGCTGCTCAGAGCGGCTCACTTCCTTAACATACCCATTTGTTTAATGCTGTTGTGATGTTATAATGATAATTCTACCTGCTAATAGTTTATAGTCATTTTTTTTCTGACATGTTGTATATCGTGTATTTGGTGGCTACCTCAAATCAAGTCGTGTATTTGTCATGCACTCTTTTACTGTGTCACATTCAACTTGATTGGAGGTAGCCACTTAAAAAATTAAACAGCCAAAAAGCTGATTTATTAAAGTATTTTGTCTGTTTTCAAAGAACCTGTTATGGTTTAAACATTTGAATACTTTGTCATTTGACATTCTGCATGTGAGATCTTTTTACTCTCAGTGAAGGTAGGTTCTATCAGAGGATGGCCTGACATAGCCCCTGGCTGCTTGTTATGTATCATCTTCATATACTGATTTACTTTCCTTTTTCATATTTTCACAGCCTCCTTCAAGGAACAGACGGGAGAGGGCTGAATTAAGACCAGATTTCTTTGACTCTGCAGCTATCATAGAAGATGATTCAGTATGTATAATTTCATCACAGTTTTTAATCTCCTACATATTTAGAAGTTTAAGAGAAAACAAAAGGATGGGGAGGGGGGAGGGAGAGAGACTTCCATAATAGTATTACAATTAATCATCATTTCTTCATTTTTCTGTAGGGTTTTGGGATGCCCATGTTCTGAAAGAAAAATTTCAAGACAAAGAATGGAAATGTGTGTGGAGCAAGGGGCCTTTATACTGTGATTGCTTGTTATATAACATTCTAGAATTGATCTACTTTATTTTGACAAAAAAAAAAAGAAAAAAAAAAAAAAGAAAAAAAAAGTCTGACCAGAAGACCACGCAAGAACTATCAAAAGGATTGTCACCCTTGTAGTGTACAGCAGTGGTACTTCCCCAACGATGAATGGCTTTCTTAAAATTGTCAACAAATGCAGGTGATACTGCTGCTGGAGTGATTTTTGGGGGGTAACCAAAAAACACATTGCAGAAGTTTTTAACATTAAATATATATATATATAATAAATACATACTGTACATTTAAAAAAAAAAAAAAAAAAAACGTTAATTTTGTTTGCTAATGTCAAGTTTAGATAGCAATGCTGCAATACTAGATTAGAAACGAGACATGTTTTTTAAAATCGCACTGGATTTGGTTAGCATTGTGGTACGCTTTAATTATCCTGGAGTTAGAAACAATCTCCTTGTTTCGCCATGGTTTTTACAGATGTAAATGTTTGATAATTGTTACTGATCATTGGGTCACTATCATTCGGTGGTCTTTCAGATTATTCGGTCAGTTTTGTTTTCATGTCGCCTTATTATTGTATGCATATACAGGTTTACAAATCTGCCCATTATTTAGCCAAAAACACTGGGTTCAGTAAGTTTGTGGAGTAAAATGATGGTTAATTCATGGGAAGACAAATAATAAAATGCAGTTTGCTTCATAATTACCACAGTAATATGTGTCATCTCAGTAATATAATTTGGTCTAGCAAGTGATTGGTGTCCACAGGATTGATTTTTAAGTAGTTTTCTTTAAGGGGCACACTGCAATCGATCTGCCACACACACATTCTTAATTTCGAAAATCTTCTGGTAAATGTTGTTTTCAGATTGCATCTGAAAACAACGATCTCTTTATATCTTAGCTGCAACTTATTATGATACACTTCTGAAGAGTCTGAAGGCACAAGTTTTAAAATCTATCGGTTTCTGGCAGAAGGATTGTTTTAAAACAGGAAAGTATAAAAGGAAACATCTAACATTTTTAACATGTACACCAATAAAACGGTAGCAGCTCTTTTTAAAAGTATTTTCCAGAAAATCACACTGATCATTTACCCAGGGTTTTTAAACAAATAAATAAATATTTTGAATTTTTAGTAGTTTTAGTATGAAGTTTTGAATCAAGTGAGATTGTCAAATGTTTGTACAGTTCTATTTGAACAGATCTGTTGCCAAATAGTGGATGGCATGGTAACTCAGCCACCAGAGGGCAGAATGACTCCAACTGCAAGGCTGTTACAGTGGGTAAATTAGTGTACATACAAAAGATTTAGCAGAGAGAGAGAGTGTGGTTGGTTTAATGTCCTCATTGTAGTTCTGTGGGCATAGAAGCATAATAGATGCGGCATCATTTGAGTCCCAATCGCAACAAACCTTGTCCTTCAGTCATCTGTAATGAAATGGAATAATAACTTGACAGTATTGTAGAACAATGTATAATTAAGGTTTCGTATCTAGGTACTTCCATGGTGGATTTCAAATTCAGTTCAAAGTCAATAGGTTTTATATTTTGTGTCTCCGATTTGGTTTTGCTAGTAATCCTGTAAATTGTACATTTTCAATATTAAAGTTTTCTTTTTGTACAATTTAAAAGATGATGCTTCACCTTTTCCTTTAATAAACTGTTCTAAAACTGTGTGTGTTTTTAGAATGAGTTTTGTATTGGGGTTCTGCAGTAGGTAAATACATTGATTCACCTGGTTCCAAGGTTAAGAGCGTATCAATTTATACTGTGTAAAAATAATAATTCCAAATTGTCATTGATTGGATCTTCTCTAATTTTAGATTTGATTTTAACACCTCAATGGATACAGTTTGATTTACTTTCTGAATCCGATTGTGTTTGATCAGTCACTTAACTTTTGCATTAAACATTTTATTCTAACTTGGCCTTACGATAAACTTAACTCCAGAATAACAGATTGAAAATCATACTTTGGTGTTCGTGGTTCATTTTCATTGTTCAATGTAACGGAGGAAAAAATGAAAGACCATTTGTTTTAACCTAAATAAGTGACCTAGAAATGACTGATTTGGGAGTTCAGCCAATGTTAATCAGATTTGCAGTTTTGGTTTAAGTAATATGAAAACAGTCCATTCAACAATTTGTACAACATTTATTTTATTTAATTCTAGAATTTCTGTAACAGCTTTTGCTACAATAAAGTCCCAATACAAATAAAATATATTATTTGATATGTATTTACAGAGGAATGTTGGCATGTTTCTTCCAGGGGTTATTTTGCTGCTTACTAGCCAACACTTCCAGGTCACGGCAAATGCGCCTTCGAGTAGTTGAAGGCTGAATGATGTCGTCAACAAAACCTGCACAAAACAGTTCAGAAATTAGTAACCTTAAAATCCTGACAAAATTGACATTTGTAAATATTTACAGATAAGACACAAACATGTATTGAGTGTTTGTGGTAGTCTATACTTTTGCTATGTGCAGTATATTTCTCAAACAGTGCATTACCAATTACCATAGCTGTTCTCAGGATAAAATATGTACCTCTTACAGCTGCTGGAAAGGGGTTTGCAAATTTCTCCACATACTCTGCTTCTGCCTCTGCTTGATTTTCCTTTCCTCTGAATATAATCTGTACAGCACCCTGTAAAACCACAACAATATGTATGTATGATTTCATCACAACAGCGTAACTCCCAACGCTGAAATATAGATGAAGTGTATTCCTACAGCAAAAAGGAGTAAAACTGCATCAAGCAATCAGAACCAAGGACTTTAGAACCATACTCAAAGGTTTGTGAAATTTTAGACACTTAAATCCCTATTCTCCTATAGGGTTTAGATTCCATCTGCTAAGAAAAAAAATGGGCTGTAGGCATGCAAGTAAGTGATCCTCATAACTTGGGTGAAGCTTTTTGTTGCAATTCAGAAAGCCATAGTATGAAACAGCTTTCCCCTTTATGTAAGGGGAAAAATGCTAATTTAGCCTTAACTGCTTTTTTTCCATTTTACATTGTGCTTGTCCAGTCTAATGAGTTTAATGTGGACCCTGTGCATTGACACCAACTTTGTTATTCGCTTGATGCGTTGAGAATCTGTTGCTTCCATTTACAGAACACTTGTATTTGTTTAGAAATCCTAAAAGCTTATTGCTGGCACTCCAGAGAGAAAAAAACACAAAACATAAATACCTTGGCACCCATGACTGCAACCTCGGCTGAAGGCCATGCATAGTTCACATCTCCTCTTAAATGTTTTGAGCTCATCACGTCGTAGGCACCACCATAGGCCTAGGCCAAAACAAGACACTTAGTATTGTAAAATAATTGACAATCTACATATCTTTCTGTATCTCTGCCCCCGCCCGTATAGTTTTCCTATCTAAATTTAGGTGAAGACATTTAAAATAGATCAGCATGGACTTCTCATTTTAAAGGGAGGACCAACCAATGTTTTACAATCCATTGTATTACTTATTAGCAGCATTATCAATGGTCCACCTTTTATTAATTTCCACTGCATTAGTTCCTAGTAGTGCATCGCTAATTTAAACAATCTGGTATTCAGTTAAGGCTTAACAACTAATTAAGGTTTAAAGGGTGGGAGAGAGATGGAAAATAAAAACAGAAAACTAGAAGCCCTAGTTATACTGCAACCATGTGCGATTTCCCTTGCTATGGCCCTACCTTTCGGGTGATCACTGTGATTTTTGGCACTGTTGCTTCAGCAAATGCAAATAGCAATTTAGCACCATGCCTGATGATACCTCCATACTCCTGGGCAGTTCCTGCGATTTTAAAAGGTAAAAAATTAAAAGTGGGAAATAGAACATAGCAACATTACATGGATCAAAAGCAAAGATTGGTTTCTGAAATAAAGCAATATCCTAGCTATACCTCATATTCTCAAGAGTGTAATCGTGCACAAAGCACTGCTAAAATAAAATCAGCAAAGTGCTACAGAATAAATACCCTGCAGTGTTTACAGAAACGCATTAGGTTACCTTTGCTGTGTCCTGTGTTGTCCGTATAGCAGTGTTTTATTTTTAAATGTTGCCGACTATTGAAAATTTTAATCACACATGGTTCATACATCATCAGGTCAATACATTTCTACTTGGCAGCGTTTGCCAGGGTAAAAAGAAAAATCTCTTCTAAGGATCGCAGTGTATCCAGATGACTGTCTCTCCTGCAACAATACTGGTTTTCTGTTCTCACAATACTGCATGTATTTCAAATCACAGCATTGTTGCAGGAGGGTGCATGAACTGGACACACTGCAATGCTTTATCCAAGGCGACTTTGAGAGACTGTAGACAACGCAGGACACAGCAAAGGTAATGTGTTTCCTGTAAACACTGCAGTGGGTTTCTGTAACACTTCAGATAGAACGCCCCTTTCTTACAAACCAATCCAAGTAGTACTAACCTGGGAGAAATCCAGGGACATCTACAAATGTGATGATCGGTATATTGAAGGCATCACAGAATCTCACAAAGCGGGCTCCCTTCACAGATGAGTTAATATCCAAGCAACCTAAAGCAAAAGTTTTACCTTAGAATATGAACTTGTGTTTTGGAAGTTATGGGGTAAAAATAGCACAAAATATCTGAACCCTTTGCAAGCTGTAGTGAGAACAATATACTCACTCTAAATATACTATATATAGTAGTACTGGTTTACAAAACCCTACTTCGTGTACTCCATGCACTAACATAAATAAATGATCTGTATACTAGGGGTGTATACACTAATGTCACAATGTGATATGTATCATGATATGCAGGTCACCATACAATATAAGTATATCACGATATAAGTATATCACGATATACTCTATGTGATGGTCCTGATGGGCTACTTGTATAAGCATAAAATCAAACGATCATTTAATCATGGGCTATTTTGTTAAAAGACAAAAATGCAATGAGTTAAGGAGGGTATGTATTCATCATACCAACTATGAAATGCATTTATTCTTCAGTGAAGAACCATTTGGTGAACTACAATGAGCCCTGTAGTGCTTTTGGTCTTACTACAATACTAAAGATTCATGCCTCTATTACGATACATGACAAAGAAAGTATTGTTACATACTGCATACAATATTATAAATCAAGCCTGCTTAAAACACACGGCTATAAAACTATAGGGAGGTGGGCCTTCTGTAACACAGCCTGGACTGTATGTTGTACTAAAATGCAAGTCTCTCACCCGATGCCACTTTAGGTTGATTGCCCACAATCCCGACAGTGCGCCCATTCATTCTGGCAAAACCAACAACAATATTCTTTGCATAGTTCGGCATGATTTCAAAGAATTCTCTCTCGTCAACAATCTGTAATAAATAGGAAATAATTGGCAAAGCAGCACTAGATCCCAGATTCTTGTAGTTCAAATGACAGACAGGCCCTGTCTACTCACCCCACGGACAATGTCTAGCATGTCATAGGCTTTGGTGTTTTCAAATGGAACTATTGTGTCCAGGCCAGGAACAAGACGCTCACTAGAATACATAACAATTGACAAGAACGTTGTATTTATAATGATTCACTTTTAATGGTTTAAAAAAAATCAAGCAAAGCAAAGATGCAGTAAGTCAAACATGGCAGTCAATATCCCACACAGAGGTGGCAACTGGTGCCATTGGTATTAAAAATGTACTGCTAGTCTAACACCCTTCCAGCCCATAGGAGATTATTATTAGAGATTTTGCATTAAGGGAGTTTTGTTTTGGCTGGGAATTACAAAGCAACCATTAAAAGGATTTACTGTGAAAATTGTACTGCAAAACTGAAGGACACAAGTTACATATGAGAGAAAAAAAGTGGTTGGGTTGCCTGTAAATGAAAACATTTTCTGCATTTATTGTGGGTTGGAAGATGGTAAGATACATTACAAGTTGGGCCTTTCTCTTGTACTATCTCTATGCTGCTATTTTGGATTTATCCAGTAGATGGCAATAGGTCTATTCTAGTCAGCAGTGGTACTATTTCCCTTTTATTCATTCATAAACATTTGCTTGCAATGTGGTATTATGACCAATAGATGTCATTGAAAACATATCTTGAAACAACAGATTAGGTACTGCAGAAGGGTTAAATAAAAGGTTTTAAGCAAAGTATTCCTTCAGCCCAAGCAGACATTGCTTCTTCTAGGTCTTGGAAATCCATCCCAAACTAAAACTGATTCAAACCCGGACTTACTAGCTCTTACCCCATCGGTCATCCCATTTCATGTCCCAGGAATACATTTTCCAGTCCTCACTAACCTGGGGTCCTGGCACTCAACGACAGGTGCAGAATCCTTGTTACTGAGAGGTAGGAAGTTGAAGAACTCTCTCAGATTCAGCAAGGCATCTATATCGTTCTCAAATGCTCTGTGTGCAACACCTACAAAAACAAAAGCACAGACACCCTGTTAAAACAGGAGACGAGGTGGCATTGTGGATTAACACTGTGGGAATTGAAAGTCTATAAAAAGCTGTGCAACTGACAGTAGGCGCACAGGACTGAATAGCTTGAGCCAGACGAACTAGCTTCTCCTCCACACAGAGATACATGTAAAGTGTGGCAGTCTGGCTCTTGTGGTGCAATGCATTCCAATTTATACTGTATGTATATAGAAGCATATTATAGCAAAATGTCACCTGCATTAACCAGCGTTACTAAATGCATCTGACTATGCAAAAACAAAAGTACAGTTCCTTAGAGTCCATGCAATTAAGACCGGCACAGCCAGAGTGCAATTACCAGTTAATTACACACTACCCTCATTATGGGGCTCTGTATCATTAAACCCACTCTGAGATGAGGCTTTGGATTGAGTGCGGCTGGGAGCAGAGACCTCAATTAAATGCATCAATCCTTACGCACACAATAGACTGCATTTACACTGGTTCTGGAGATGTAAGAAAGTCCTTGTCTAACAGGTTTCTTAAAATAACAAGCCCCCCCCCCCCCATCACACATGATCTTGAACTGACCTCCTGCTCAGAAACACTGCAGGCCTCCTTCATAAACACAACAATAAAATAATACAACGAAATCAGCCTCAGAATGGCTTTAGATCAGTTTAAGGTTTTTGCTAGGTTAGATTTTTCTAGCAGTTGTCTTATGCACTAATTTAAATCGTGTCAGGCACAGAAATTCAAGTGGAAGGAATCACAACAAACAATAAGGCAGCAGAGCAGTCTGCAGATAACAGCAGCTGCTGCTGATGATGATTTCGAATTGAAAGTCAATGATTATATTATATATTAGCATAGATGCTTTGCACACATTCTATAATTATAGGACGTGCACAGCCTCAGATACAGGGTTAGGGTTGGTGTTATTTATAGTTATGGTATATTGCTTTCCATGAAAATGTGCAGAAATGTCTCCCGAAATAACCTGAAACATAAAAAAACTAATAAATCAATATACGGACATAACAGCATTGCGCCACTGGGATCACAATTAAACAACCCTGTCCTTTAGTTTCATTACCAGTAAAGACTGACCTGACACGGCTGTATGAGTCTTTGCACCGCCAAGCTCTTCCTGCGTCACATCCTCATTGGTAACTGACTTCACAACATCCGGGCCTGTGATGAACAAATATGAGGTGTCCTGGAAGAAACAAAAAACGAACCAGCCTTTGTTAACAGAGCATAGCTTTTGAGCATCCTAAAAAATCTAGCAAAGAAAAATACTCATCACAACAAAATACAGTATATTTTGAAGGATCCACAATACACAATGACAATGATATAAACTAGAATGCAAAACAGGATCAGCCAAGTATGGAATTACACTGAGTTATAGATATGTAAAGTAAAAAGAAATGTCCCGTTACTGCAACAGAATGCAAATAGATATACACTTCTTTAGTCTTTGCAACACTGTTTCTTGTGTTATCCTGCAATATCGTGATGGGGAAGTTAAATATAGATTCCCAGGGTCTGAAAACCAGCTGACTTGGATGAAAACCATCAGAACACATCATTGCAGAGAGCTCTCAGCCCAGCACAGAGGACCTCAGGGGCGTCTGCACTGAGCAGTGAGAAATCGATTCTAGCTTTGGAACAGGGCTTTCATTCGTGTCATAGAGCTTCAATAAAAATTGTATCTTGTACCTTCACCATAAATGTGAAGTCAGTTAATGCAGGAGAATAGACAGCTCCACCGGCACAAGGACCCATGATGAGGGAGATCTGAGGAACAACTCCTGAAGCCATTACATTCCTCTGTAAAAAAAAAAAAAAAAAAAATTAAATAATAAATGAGCACAAAAGTTGCATTCTCTGGTAAGGGGGTAGTAATATCAAGTACAAAATGCTAATATAAAAAATGTTATCAGTATTTACAGCTTCTAGATGTAAATTACTGCTGTTTGTCATCAGGAAGTTTTAAGTCAAATGGTTGAAAATGTGATCAGTATACAGTGTTTGTGGGGAAGCAAAAAGTCCCTTTAACATTAACAGGAAAGGGGAAACAAGTTAATAACACTGGTGTATGCAGGGATAAAAGTGCTCCAATCTAATTCCACACTCCTGTGTTGCTCACAGACATCTTACCAAGAATATATCTGCGTAGCCAGCAAGAGACTCCACCCCTTCCTGGATGCGGGCCCCACCCGAGTCATTGAGTCCGATGACAGGAGCGCCCACCAGCAACGCCTGGTCCATGATCTGTAAGGG
Source organism: Acipenser ruthenus (assembly GCF_902713425.1). Taxonomy (NCBI): domain Eukaryota; kingdom Metazoa; phylum Chordata; class Actinopteri; order Acipenseriformes; family Acipenseridae; genus Acipenser; species Acipenser ruthenus. Next base: position 7,446,067 of record NC_081200.1, on the reverse strand, counting down.
GAGGACATACTGCTGTCCTTAATCATGCAATACCCCTCTCTATACAGTTAGACATCTAACAGTTCACTTTTAATTGATCTCTTTCAGCACTAACCTCTTGAATTAATATGACTTGGAAATTACCTCAAAATTGCATTCCTTTTATCAGTGAACTGTTATGTGATTTCTATATTTTCTGGGTACATTACCTTACAAATCTTCTGGGCATGAGCTCCTGACAAGCTGCCACCAAACACAGTGAAATCCTGCAAAACCAAGAACAAGGATGAACACCGATACACCTTCACAGAAAACAAATCACAAGCCTGACACCTGGATTATAATGGGCAGTGGATAATAACTGGCTCTGTAAAGGGTGGATGCGTGTAAGGTTCCTGTTATATCTTTAACAAGCATATAATACTTAATAATTGCTATACTGTATTTACAGACAACATATTCAGCATCTAAGTTAAGCACTGTAATTAATATTAATAGCAACAGATTATCTGACATAAAAGGCTGATGTATACATTCCCTAACAAAGATAAACAGTACCCCGCTTGCTCTGATAAGCGGTCAAAATCACTTCCCCAAATAAGGGGTAACAAATAAATGCTTACCTGACTGAAGACATATACCAATCTTCCATTAATGCGGCCCTGACCAGTGACCACACTGTCTCCTGGAAACTGGAACAGATTAGTGTTGAGAAAATGGAGCGTGCAGTCACATTATTTCTCATTTACAGAACTAACGTCATCATATACTGTATGAGTGTATATACAGTGTGGAGTAGTGGTTAGGGCTCTGGACTCTTGAGGGTCGTGGGTTCAATCCCAGGTGGGGGTCACTGCTGCTGTACCCTTGAGCAAGGTACTTTACCTAGATTGCTCCAGTAAAAAACCCAACTGTATAAAATGGGTAATTGTATGTAAAAATCAATGTAATTGTATGTAAAAATAATTGTAAGTCGCCCTGGATAAGGGCATCTGCTAAGAAATTAATAACAATGATAATAATAATAATAATAATAATAATAATAATAATAAGGACCAAGATCAAGATTTTCATAGAAATTCATAATAACATGGTCTGCTTTAGTAAATTCAACTACATTATTTTAATAAAAGACATTAGTGATTTTTTACATACATCAGCAGCATTATATTAGAATTGTGATGTTAATCTTACTGCTGATGACATAGCATTAGAATCAGAATTATATTAGGAATACTCATGGATTGAGATAGTTATACAGGCAGATATATACAGATACCTTGTTTTGATCAGCCTCCATACCGAAGTCTGAACACCTGTGTTCCACAAACGTGTCATATTCAACAAAGGTGCCTGAATCCAGCAGCAGTTCAACACGCTCTCTAGCCGTTAACTTTCCCTGCACATAGAAAACGCTTCATCAGTCTCCCTATGATCAATTCAACATGAAACTCAACCCAAATAAGGTGCACGCATATTCAGACCCAAGTTTTACCAATGTGACACATAGCTGTAGATGTAAGAAGTAACTATTTTCTAAATAAATCCATACATTTACAGTATGCTAAAGTAAAATCACATCTATTAACTTAGTTCCACTATCAGGTGTGGGGTTATTGTTATTACCCCTGCACTAGGAATGCATTCATCCCAGGTTAAGATATTCTATAGCAGTTACAGAGAGAATCATAATCTAATTAGCATTTTTAGCTATGTATTGTGAGGTTTGATCAGTTCCGCCTCTGTAGACAGTACCAACACAATTACATATTTGAAGTTTTGGTGATTAATGTAATATGATAATTATAACAAATTCTTGATTTACACGGTGTACTTTCTTCTTGGCGGGTTAGCTAGTCCCACTGATCGTTTTCACTCGATAGCAAAAGAAAACTTCCACAACTACCTAGTCCAGACTGCCATCTACATCCTAACATTCACAAGCGGTATGACATTGCCATCTCACCCGCTTGTGTTGTGCCTCGATTCTCTTCTGACCTCCCCCGACCAGCGCAGCCTTCCGTTTATTCTCTATCCTTTCCTGCACAGAGAGGTGGCTAACAGCGTACCACCGTGGCTGAAGCTGCAGTCTAGGTCGGACCGAAGCCCAAGGGAGCCCGCTTCCGGGGATCAGGCTCCTGTAAACGACATTAAATCCAGTAAGTAACCTGGTGCTGCTTCTTACCATCAGAGCCGCCATGCTGTAATTTCCTCTGACTGGCTAACCATTATATCGTGTTTAACTACCATGACCAATTGCCGAGCATCTCCGGTTTTGTGACACCAATCAGGAATAGCAGAATGAGCTGGGGCGGTGTACAAATCTACAAATAAGGACCAGCAGCGCATGTGTAGAAGTTGGTTGCGGGAGTGTAGTTTTTTTTTTTTTTTTTACAGGAACTCTACCTTTCAATACACGTCCATTTGACCTCAAATCCCCACAACGATGTGGCTTAATATCAAATCACAAGAGCTGTGGAAGGTTACTGTTCTGATTGGTCAAATTGTACCTCACCCACAGCACAAAACGCCTACTCGCTGGGTGTGTTCACGATACGCAGACAGAAAACCTGTCCAAATTCATCGTCTGCGTGAACTCAGCCGGAAAATACGTCACCAGGTCACGCATCCACTGGCTTAAAAGTCTGCGCAGCCGCGCAGCTTCTCAAGAGGTACTGGCAAGCAGATCCAATCCTCACTCCATGTGCTACTGCCACCTAGTCATCGCCTTCGAGTCATGTCATGAATGATCTTATTAATGATTTGTAATACAGATTCAAATGATTTGACTCTTTTTCCACACAGTTATTATACTTTTCAAATATTCGGATATTTATTCTAAAGGTTTAAACATGTAAAAAAATAAAATAATGCTAAACGGTTGAAATGAACCTAAAACCGCGCTGTTATTTTCAGCAGGTGTAATTGGTTATTGATGAAAGGCTATCAGGGACAGGGAATAACCTACCTTGAATTAAAGGGAATAAATCAGCTTTAATAACACGTAGTTGAAGTGAGATATGTGACCATATGTGCAAGTATATGAACATTTTTTGTCCCAGATCAAAATACAGTACTGTGTAACAACCCCTTTGTGAGGGGGAGAGGAGGGGGGAATCCTGCCCGTTATAATACTCATTCATTTGTCTCACATCACAAAACATACGTTTATATTGTCTCTTTATAGCAGGGACTGTTTCTACTATACCTTGATCATGCTGTAAATTATGAAGCTGGTGGAGCACGAAGGGAACTTCGATTGCATCCACTTCTTCTGCGATTAGAATTTCTCTCAACACCACCTCCCTTTTTGTTCTGCTCAAGAAGTGTTGTTCATCTACCAAAGCTGTCCACGCTGCGTCTGCACAGACCGTGACGTTACGCGCAAAAAGTGTCGTGAACGCACCCACTATGTTAAGGCGCAGACGCTCATTAATGATACCGATATCTGTGATACAATAATATATCTATCTATTAAATCTACTTAATATAGGAAAATGATACTAGCAAGGTGATCTAGGCATCAGACTTATTATTTACAAAAACTCAAATACATGTTTTAAACGAATTGTCCATTGTGGTTGATTGAGGACACACGCGTCTTTATTTAACAAGAAATTAGTCTTTCTATTGAAAACTGATGCGAGCTCAAACTTGTATTTCGTTTTGTATGGTGTCGCTTGGTTTGGCTTTGATACAGTATTATCGATGTATACAGAAGATGTATTTATTTCTACCGCAGGGTTTTCCAAGAATACAGATATGGTAGACTTAACATACTTGTCGTTCACATTCTTTTACAATAATTACACTTTTAAAAAATAATGTTAAACTCAAACGCTCTTTTAGCTAATATATATATATATATATATATATATATATATATATATATATATATATATATATACACACACACACACACACACAAATGACCTCATGCAAGGTAAAATTGTGTTATTGTGCTATCTTGTTCTTCTAAAGAGAATCAACATTTTGTTAAAATAACATTCTTAATTTATTATTATTAAAGAGGGAGCGAACATTAAAAACGGGCGGTTAACTGCATCAGAATAATGAAGAATGGGTTCCGTTTCACAGAGAAGAGTACTTCGCCTTCACAAACATGAGGAAGAAAATGAATATTGATAGATTTCACAGATAACCTTCATTAAATTAAATGTCTTATTTCATACAGCGCGAACTTATACAGGGGCAAACAAAACAAACGTTTAAACACTGTTCCACTGCATTGAATTAAAATAAACCTTACGTAACCAGGGAAACCAATTTCTCGCGGGAGCAAGGCTCTGTATTCTCGCGAGATATGATCCGCAGCGCCCCCTCCTCTCCATGTATGCGGAGAGAGAAAAAAAAAAAAAAAAAAGGAGGGGAGATATCGCCACAGCGAGAGCCGACTGTTGAATTATGAATAATTATTATAATAAAATAAAGAACACCAGCCGACGGAAACACAAGCTACCCTAAATTAAGTAAATAAGCAGCGGCGTTCTTGCTGACTGTACAGACGAAATTGGCTAGGGCGAAGAACAGATAAATCCGAAGAAAAGAAAAAAAGCGGCCTATTTTTGTTCTGGGATCTAGACAAGCCACCACTGCAGCTTAGGGCAGTTGAAACAACAATAAAATAAATGTCATGCTGCCAGGGTTGTTATTTTTCTTCTTCAAACACGAGGAAGAGGAGCTCTGAATCATTCGCGCAATTGCTTGCCGAGGTTAAGTCCTACTGGCGAACGAGAAGCGGCCTGTTTTGTTTTTGCAACTACACCGCCATGAGAAACAGCGGCAGACAATAAACAAATGTGTGCTTATTAATTCCCTTTTAATTATCTGAATGCATCGGTCTGGAGCGGGGCCGGGGGGCAGAAAAACGCTAGTTTTTTCCCCAGAAACAACTCCTGATATCAAAGAGGATCAAGAAAGTGAAAAAGAATCGGAGCTGTGGGATGTTGATATAACCATATACTACAACTAATGGGAAGCCAGCTTTGAGACCTGCAACAGAGCGCCACCAACGTTTTGTTGTTGAATAATAATATTGTAATGGAAGATAAGTGAATCGCTTTCAGGAAATAAAGCATTTGGGGATTCTTTTTTTCTAGTGAATTTTAAACAAGATAACATCGCACTGGTTAGCTAAATCGATTGGTGGAAAGTATCGTTTTAATTGATAATGTTTATTTGGGCGTATTTCGTGCCGTGGAAGAGAGGAAAGCGCTAAGCAGCAATGGTGCTGCGCTTGTTCTTTTACTATTAACTTTTGAATGCAGACTTTGTTCTCAGTGCATTGCCAGCCAGTATATAAATAAGCCCACATTCTTCCTTCAAGAGGAGACTGTACAACCGATTTTCCAGATTTGTGCAGCAATTTATTATAACATGAATTCATGTTCAACGTAAGACGTGCATGCTTACTCTGCTTGGAAACTAAGGTTGGACTGCCGTACCCAGCCCAGTCTACCACATTTTAATCGCTGTCCAAAAAAAATAATCTAGTGGAAACGATCGGATCTGTTGTGTGTTGTTGTTTTTTTTTTCTTCCTACAACTGGATACATCCGGCCTGAAGTTGCTGAGATGAACCCGGTGAATGCCACCGCTCTTTATGTGTCAGCTTGTCGTTCGGTGCTGCAGTGCGATCCGAGGGACCCACAGTCCTTCACGGAGCTTTACAAGCTCTTACCATTCTTCAGGCAGTCTCTTTCATGCCTTGTTTGTGGTGAGCTTTTCCTTTTTACTAATAATACCTTTTAAATGTGTTCCTGTTAATACTGTTTGAAATAAGTTTGTATATATAATGAGAGATACATCCTCAGTTACAAGATAATACGCACAAAGCATAATATTTGAAAACAAGACCGAGCATGAACAGGAAACAATCTGAATCTTAACACATATGAATGTTAATTGTCTTACACATTTTACCACTGCATAAATATATGGCAATGCAATAAAATAGTAAATGTATACTCGGTTGTACATCTGGTGCGGTATCCGGGTGATTGATAAGAATAAAGGGCGGGACTGATTGCCCCTGTTAAATTCTAAAGGAAAGAGGCGGACAAAGCTTTCAATAGTGATACATGATAGCTTTTATTATTATTATTATTATTTATTTCTTAGCAGACGCCCTTATCCAGGGCGACTTACAATCGCAAGCAAATACAAATACATTCAAGTAACTAGACACAACGTCAATATAGACATATAAAAATAACTAGGTAGAAAATTAAGGGCTGTTTTATTTTACCAAGCCAAGATTAGGCTTCTGTTTTTACTGAAATTAAAATGGGGGGAGGCTGCATATTTAAATATATATCAAAAGGCTGTACATAATCAAATATGGCCTTTGCAGTGGTCACACAACTTTGCTAAACGTAACTAACGTTTACTGTTTACAATGCCCTCTACAAGAATTGACACGTACTGTTACACAATTAATGTAATATGTAAGAAAACAGGATAGATCAACCCCGGCCATGTACACATAGGGGAAGCGATACAGTTAGCATTATTCTGTGCTTCTAGGAAATAAACACACACACAATATTTAGCTGATATTTTTGTTTTTTGTAAAGGGGGACTGTAATCATTGATATGCATATTGCTAAGATGCAACCCATTCCCTCAATTCATAATAATGCCACAGTGTTTTCTTAAATCCATCCATTCTAGGTTGTTTGTTTCTCTAATAAAAAATGGATTGATTTTTTGTTTGAGTCGTTTTCCCCAACGTGTTTATTTATATATATACACACATTGATTAGAAAGTAAGTTTCCCACATCAATGATATGGTGTGTGTGTGTATATATATATATATAAAATGAAAGGCTGACGATGAAATGTCTATGAAGACAGTGAGACACCATAGCACGTGACAGTACTGACCAAAATATACCAAAAACTCCCAGTAGGTAGAGAAAAAGAAAAATGTATATAATTCAACTATTGATTTAATAGTGGGTAATAACCAGTCCAATCATATTTGCAAAAAAACCCCAAAACATAATTACTGACATATTTCATTGTCGGGTAGCAAATATAAAATGTTTACATGGCTTCATTACTACCAGGACCATGTGGTTGATCACAGTCGGATTATGAGGGGGAGTAATAATGATAAAATTGTGATTTGATCATTGATGCAATTAAACCTGTGGATTACTATACACACTATCACTGTGACAACAAAAACTCTTACCGTACCTTATTTCAATAAGGACAGCGTTTACAAAAAAAAAAAAGAGGGATACAATGCCTTTCTGGAGATTGATTACATTGTAGCTACAGTGGCAGAAGTGTAATTGAATCTGTTGCACATACTGGCTTTACTAAAGTCGTTTTTCCCATGATACATTTTCAGTAATACCCATGTTTAAACGTGTTTTGTTTTGTTATGCAGGCGCAGAGATGAATTTTATAAATTTGCTTAAAATTGCCTTTTAGAAAGATGCTAACATTATAAATGTTTAAAAAGACAACACATCTGTATAAACTCAGGAGATTCCAGTTGCAGCAATGTATGACGTCAGTTACGTGTCCTACTAAGTCGTTACTAGGAAAGCCAGCCTAATCTATCCCTGCTTGTGTCTTCAGAAGCATTTTACTTAGTTACGCTGCTGTTTCCCGATGCCTCCACTTTTTTTTATTTTTTTTTATTTTTTTTTATAACTATTGCACCAACCTGACATGTACAAACTTCTTTGTTTGACTATCCTGCCCTGGATCAGTGTTGTATGTAACCATAGTGGTATGGCATTATTCACATCCAGTCCATCTGCATTTTAACCCCTCAGCTGTTTGGTAGTTTTTAAAATGCTTATTGTTCTTGTTTTAGCTGTCCTTGGTCAGCTTGTCTGATGCTTGAAATCATTATTGTCAGTTTCATTATATGTTACATCGATGTTAAAGTAAACCATGGACCCCAGGGTCACACAGTGAAATATTGGCTAAACTAAGAGCTACCAAGGTTGCAGTTCTCTGCTCTCATAACTAGGTCTACTGCCTGCTGTCCAGAAAAAAAACAAGTTGTGGGTCTAATTTGGTCTGGCTTGCTGCAAGAGCTGGTTGATTTTATTTATATATATAATATATATATATATATATATATATATATATATATATATATATATATGTGTGTAGCAAAACGTTAGCAATTGTAAGAGTAAGCTGATGTGTGGTATAATATGTTGTAAATACAAATAAGCAATGCATTTGAATCACTTGACTAGACAGTTATTTTCAGCACTTTTAAATTGTCTATTTATTTGAACAAGCAATAGTGATTATTTTATTAGTTGATATCTTGCCTAAATGACAATTGAACTTTATTTTGATTCTGATGAGGGATTTCCTTCAATTCAGTGAAATGCAGTTTCAGACTTCCCCCAGTGGAGCTTCCTGTTCTATCTGTTTTATGAACTAACATTTTATGACTTGCAGGTCAAGTAATAGTAATGCCACTTAGAATAATACTCTTAAATACAGTATGTAGCTATAAATCACTATGTTGCACTGTGGTACCCTAACACCTAACAATGTAACTGAACTGGAGTTCCCTGGCCAGTAATGATGGAAGAACCCGTTGAAAACATAATAGCATAATATGGTTTAAACAGTAGTAGTAAATGTGCCCTCTTAAATAAACTATTCATCCAGTATTATATGAAAGAGTTACAAAATAGAAGTGAAACTGTATAAATGTTAAATTGGAAACTTAAATGTTGTTTTTTTTATGAAATCAGGGAAGCATAATTCTTAATTGTCATGTTTGATCATTATTACAAAAATTATTTCAAATTGAGGATTTGTACATGTAATTGGTGTGCTGAGTCAAGCGCTGTATCATAAGTAATGATGCGCCTCCCCCTCCTCACTTTGACACTTTAATAACCATATCTTTTTCCTATTTTAGATTACCTGCATCTGTATTTGTGCTGTAGAATCATTTCATTCCATGAATTACAGTGGAGCTCAGTTCCTCTTAAATGGTGATGTTTTGATAATCGTATTTCCAAACACAGTTGGCAGTCCTTAAATAAATATATGTTCTTATTTAGTTAGGTATTTTGGCAGACTAATAATGATATAAGCTTTGTTTTTCATAGTATCACTTTCATTACTACCCAATACATATCTGCCATTGTTAAATTGACTTAATTTAAACCTAATGCTACATCAGTATCAATCACTGCAAAAAGAGCACGCATTCTTCTGAAGCAAGTGATTGTGTGTTATTTGATTCCTTTCTCTTCTGGTTTGAATTCTAGAACTTTCTTAATTTACCCCCATCTTCCTAAATAATCACCCTTTTCAGTCCTTGAACAGGGTTTATGTGAATTATTTATTTTGATTGATTGATTGATTGATTGATTGATTAATTATAACACTAACCTGCCCTAAATGGAAGTGGCATTCTTAATTTTGGTGTAGGGTCAAAAAGCTAATGATTTGCATTGTTCTTTCTTTTTCAGGGAACTTGCTACAAGATCCAATAGCTCCAACCAACTCCACTTGTCAGCACTATGTGTGCAAAACCTGTAAGGGTAAGAAAATGATGATGAAACCCTCTTGCAGCTGGTGTAAGGACTATGAACAATTCGAAGACAACAAGCAACTTTGTATTTTAGTGGACTGCTACCGGAAGCTCTGTGAGTATATTGCTGAGTCACCATTAGCCCAGCAAATAGCCAGTGCTGTTGGAGGCTCCCCAGATATTTTGGCTATGTTGAAAGAGGGGCTGTTGTTAAATGAAGATGAGCAGGGAGATTCTCAAGTGGCTCTGTCTCAAAGTTTATCACATTCCCCGGTACCTTCGACCTCTGAGAACCACAGCAACTCGCAGTTAGAGACGTCATCAGAGCTCCATGAACAAGCAGCAGACACGGACATGTGCCGGTCTCGCATAAATGGATTGCATGACTGTAATGGGCTCTCAATGGATGAGCTGGCAGCCAGCCTCCCTTCACCAGAAAATGCTGCCAATTCCATTGATGTATGTAGCACTGGGAACAACCTCAAAAGCGAGGGCTTTCCTGACGAGCTGCCGACAGTCTGCACTGAAGGTATTGACATCTGCGGCTTCAGCGAGGGCATGAAACACAACAACGACCCTCTTTTGCTGAGCGTTGAGGAGGTGCTCAGAAGCTTGGAGCCGGACCCTGTTACTGAGGACTGCAATGAGGCCTTGCAGTCTAGCTTGGAGACAACAGGCTCACTGAATGGACCTTTCTCTGATCCCAAGTTGCCCTCCCTCCCTCTGGACACTGAGGTCTTTGTTTCCTGTCACCCTTTGCCCTCCTCTGGGATCTCCTGTTCGGCGACCACCCCCAAAGCAGCAAGGATGAATCGCAAGCGATCGCGATCAGAGAGCGATAGCGAGAAGATCCAGCCCCTGCCCATCTCCAGCATTATCCAGGCCCCCCCGTTGGCAGCCACTGCTCCTGCGCCGGTTAAGCGGGAGCCCAAGGTCCCAGCCACTGTGCCAAACGGGGGCACTGTCAAGGTGAGTAAAACACTGCTGGTGTCCAACAAGAGCATCAAGAAGAATCCTGACCACGGGGCCAAGAAAGCCTACTCGAAGGCCAAACAAGGGGTCCCTAAGACCAAGGACAAAACGAAAGAACGTCTTCTCAGCAATAACTTGATGCCGGGCAGTCCCAACAAAGTTGTGTACAAAAAACCACAGGAAAAGAAAGGCTGTAAATGTGGCCGGGCCACCCAAAATCCAAGTGTTCTTACGTGCCGTGGCCAACGGTGCCCATGTTACTCTAACCGCAAAGCCTGCTTGGACTGCATCTGTCGGGGCTGCCAGAACTCATACATGGCCAATGGCGAGAAAAAGCTGGAGGCCTTTGCTGTGCCAGAAAAGGCTTTGGAGCAGACCAGGCTCACACTGGGCATCAATGTTACAAGCATTGCCGTACGGAATGCAAGCACAAGCGCAAACGTCATCAATGTCACAACAGGTTCTCCTGTCGCCACGTTCCTAGCTGCCAGCCCTCACGAGGACAAAAACTTTGATGAGACTCTAGACATGAGGTTTGACTGCTGAGCTGTCCTTCATTCACCAGTTTTTATGGGAAGGGAGGAGTGGAAGACGAGTCACTACATTATTAAGGCAGCTATGGTTCTGTTCCAGTTCAGTTTTAAAAATTGCCAAAGTTCCTGCTTGTAAATCCCTTGTATGATGTGTTCTGTTTTTCACATGCTGCAGTTTGGAACGAGAGTAGTCTTAATATAAGTTTAATGCCACTACAAGTGATTTATACTTCATGATCTTTGGCAAGAGAAACTTGACCTCATTGTTGCTGGTCATGCTCTGTGCATAATCAAAAAAGGTTCAGGTAAAAACAAATGTAAAACAAAAGGTACCTGCAATGTCAGTGGTGATAGGTTGTATTCATAACCTTTTTATATACAACATACTAGTAATTCCACAACAAAAAATAAATTGATATTTTTTCTTAAAAGTAGCATTTGCAGTATACCATCTTACAAAGAACAGTCTATTTGACAACAACAGGATACCGTTTCAACAGATGCAAGGCAGTGAAATGCAGTATGTACAGTTTGTCTAAATTATGTTCCTGGCTGTCTCAAACAAAAGTGTGTTTTTTTGTTGCCTTTAAAAAAATAAAATAGTAGAAACATACCTGTAACATTAAGATCGCCACAAAATGGGGGGGGAAAAACTACTGCCAATGTTGATTATATTCCCCCCTTCCTAACGTGAAATAAGATCTGTTCACTGTAATGTGGTAGAACATGTAGCCTGGTAATCCCCTTAAGGCAACATACAGTCAGTCCCCTTTTTGGTTGAGTTATGAATTGGGAAATGAGCAGTGTCTTAAATGCTATATTGTGCAGACTTATGTAGATAAGTGTGCATCTGCCTAATCTGCAGTTCATGCCTGCAAGGACCCTGTTTTTAAGCACTTAACTTGAAGGCCAAATAGCCGCATTACCTGCTTGGTAGATCATAGCAATATTTGTTCAATATCTTAAATGTTACCCTCAAGTATACATGACATGCACCCTTGTGCTAACTTGAACAAAACACATCTCATCGTTATGCTTAATTACATACAGCATCAACAAAAAGACCACCTTCTATAACATCTGTTTTGGGGGTTTGTGTTGCATTGCATTGGAGAATATTGATTAACATGCAAAGGTTTCAGGATAACCTTTCCAGGAAAGGGTTAGGGTTAGGTTTGAGTGGGAGTGGTTAACAATTGTCAATGTCCAAAAGACGCCAATTCATTTCTGCATGGAGAATTAATGAAATGTTATTAAACTCTTCCACTCTCGACATACCCACAAATTGAAGGCACCGAGAGTCTGCATGCAACTTTTGAATTGCAGTACAAAATCAAATATAAAAAAGCATTGGTGGTCTTTTTATTATCAAGACAAATTGCATTTTTTTTGTTAATTTAAAGTGTACCACTTTTAAGTAAACTCAGTGGCATTTGTATCCCAGAATTTTCCATTCCCTGTGTAATGTATCCTTCCACGAAGGATTTTGTTTCTTTTATGTGAACTGCAGCCTAACATTTTTCAATACCTTTTTGATTTCGCACACAGCATGCACAAAGACAGTTATTCACCTAGTGTACAGATAAAAGAATGTGCAGGTATTCTCTGACAGATCCAATGGCACCCTCTGTTTTATAGTTTTATCTGATGTCATTTCCTGTGAATGTGGGCAGGTAGTGTTTTTGAAGCCATAGGAGAAAACAAAATGTGATTCATGTCCAGTCTGTATTTTTTTCTTTTCTTTTTTGTTGTTGTTGTTGTTGTTGTTTTGATTTGCAAGAAGAGTTGAAAAAATATTTTTGATAATGAGAGTAAATGGTGGAAAATGCCATGTAGTTTTCTTGTCTTTATTTGCACCTGACTATATATTTTTTCAATACCTCGATTTTTTTTTTTTTTTTCCTCTTAAGGAAACTGTTTTGAAATTGTAATGTGATTCTGTATGTTGACCAAAAAAGAAATCAGATCAATCACTACTAATGAATTGGTGCTTGAACATTAATCTCTCCTGAGTCTCTGTTTACTGCTCCACTGTGGTATTAGAAAACTGGTGTAACCACAATGGAAAGTTAGGATTTCTTCAAATTTTACAAAAATGGTTAATAACAATATTTTTAGGGCTCTAAACTAACCAGGTATAGTATTACAGTGCATTAGAGCAAGTAATGTAAAGCTGGCCAGTGAAAATCTAAAATGTACTTTTTCATTTAATCAAGGTTTTGGTTTTAGGTTAGAGCTCTGGTTACAATTTTGTTGTTGCTGATGGTTCAGGTTGCTGGAAACAACTTTCCCTGTTATTGGTATATTTACTGCCACGTTTTTAAACCTGTATTGAATTGATCAATAAATATGTTAATTTTTTACTGATATGTCGTAGCTATATTTAGGAACAGATGTCATTATAGAAAGCGGCAATGAACAAGGCAGTATTGAAATAGCAGGCAATGATAATTTTAAAACTAAACTTCTGGGTTTTTTTTTTCTTCCCATAAACAATACAATGCAGTTAAGCTAGTCAAATTACACATTTTATTTTGCAAACCACACATTTTTTTAAATGTATTTTATAAAAAGTTTTATTGTATTCAGAATATATGAAAAATGAAGTGTTCTTTGCATTAGAAGATACTAAACTTACCCAGCACTTGCTAAAAGCGTTCAATTAACTTGCTTCAACTTAATATGCATTTAGGTCAATACAAATTTGCAACCAATTATAACAATTAGTCAAGTATGTAATACCAATACTACCCATATTTTATGTTGGACTCTTTAAATAAGTGATTTATTGAAAAAAAAATTATATATATATATATATATATATATATATATCATGCACCCACAATGGTATGGAGGGCCTCCATTTAGCCAAAAAGATTGAGAGCAGAGATGAATTATTTTAACAGGCTACAATTGTAAACATAATTAGCCAGTTAAAATCTTTAATTAATAAACACTCATTTGGTAGACAGATGATTAAGCACAGTTTGCTATGGATTATGCTAATTGGTGCAAATAGTGGCATAAATTGATTTATTACAAAAAGCTATGGACTGTTAAACATAATTAACAGATTATATTTTTAATTGAATCTTTCATAGGGAAAGGAAGAATAAATTATGAAACAGCTAGTTATTTTGTGTTTGCACAGTTTATGAATGATACATTAGGATCCTGTTTTAGTCTGAATTGAATGCTTACATCCATTTAAAAAACTCATTTAGGATTCTTCTGAAAATAAATGATTTACTTATTAAAATTAACCTGGCGGCACAACTTTTTAGGGAGAGAGGAGACAGCAGTTTAGTATCCCTGCCCATCAAAATCATTTGCCTGTGTTTTTGACAATTGCAAGTGTTCATTTATCAGAAAGAAGAGAAGACAACCAGACTTATTTATTTTGAGTTTACATGCTTTGAACCCAGAACTACAGAAATGAAATGCAATGCATCAAGAATACGTGTCTCAGTAGGCTCTGATACAGAAGATATGCAGGTTTTTACTACAGTTCCAAAGCAAAAATGGGATATGTGGCAGATCAGCACTGGTCTGATACATCGGGTCTGTTATCACATGTTGATTGATTTTATTAAACGCAATGAGGTACAATACTATTGGTATCAAATAGAAGTTTACAACCTTATTTATTTTATTTTTATAATTAAATTTCAAAATTCCAAAGAAATACAGCAAAGATAAAAGCCATGCTAATGCAAACGTTAAACACCTCAAGATGGCATACCATCTCACTATAGCTTCTGCAAACAAAACATATGCCAGAAAACAAATGATACACATTCAAAACAGTTTGAAACTCAAGAAAAAAAAAAAAAGTAACATAAAAAAAAATTCAGTATTTAAGCAGTTTTGTAATAGCTTAAACAGCTGTATACCCTGTTTTTAAAAAGTTACCGTGGTACACATGGCAGTTTTATAGTGTTCGTCTCAAGTCTTGATTCAGGCATTTGGTACGTGTTTGATCACATCATCCCAGTGAGTGTGTTACCAGTACAGCAGGTTTATTGCTTAGATGGCTACTGAAACTAACACAAAGTGCTACATTAAAACCATTTAAACACCCAGTTGATTGTCTTAATACAGTGAGTTCAGTCAGAATGTTCACTTACATTCTACCTTTAAGCTGGATGCATATTACAATGGCAGTAAAAGTAACATTACATTTCAACAACAATGCCACTGGCATAATCAATCACTCGAGAGGGGGGGAATATACAAAGTGGTTTATATAGGCTATAGCAAATTCTCCCAAAACGCAGTTCTATTATTGAGAGAGCTACTGGTAACTACATGTGGCACATATTACAATATAGATTGCACCTTTGGCAATATCATTTATTTTTACACTACTTACAAACAAATATATATATCTACAGTTGTATACAGTAACATTCATGGATGTTGACTCTCTTCCCTTTTGACAAAGCCAGGAGAATGAGTTATGGTATGGATCAAACACATTGCAGGCATAACACTGAAATAGATATGAGCTTGATGTGGATGGAAAGGACGCTGATTACAGTATTTTATAAGACACAAAATAATTAAATAATAAAAATACTAATAACATTTAAAGCATGTTTAAGGGCATTTTGGAATATTACCTCAGCCCTTCTGCAACAGGGTTTTGAAATCATGGTGTATCAAAGGGCTGAGTAAATCCTGAAAGCCCATGTAAATAATTAGCAAAGGCATGAATATGAAAACTGAGAAACATACAGTATACCATGACTACTGTGCAAATGTCCTTTTTGCTGTATCTTGATGGCAGACCCACATCTTTTGTATAAGGTTGCATGATGTTAATATTGAAACACTTACAGATTGGGATGTCAAAATACACAACTGACAAAAATTACACTTTGTCAATTATGCAAATGTACATATACATACACTGGGCCACATTCACATATGAATGGAGACTGTACAAATATGCACTAAAACACCACACTGAAGAGATGGGGGTAGTCTGAAGTTTAAAAAGTACCTATATATTTAAAATTTCAATATATCTATTTACATGTTTTTTTTTACCCACTTAGTGTTATATATATATATATATATATATATATATATATATATATATATATATACATTTTTTACATCTAATTTAGCGCAATTTAGTTCAATCAAAACCAAAAAGTTTAAAACTAGACCTCTCAGAATTGATTTTATTGCTTGTCTATTTCTCACTGCTCTTACCTTCCATATTGGGCTTACATAAAACTTCAGGTAGTATTACTGAGCCAGACACTTCATAAACATGAAGGCGATGCTGTCTAGAACATGCTGACCCCACTAGGAGCCTGGCTTTGGGCACATGAATTGTAATGGGTGCAGGTTTAAAGACTCGTTATTGAACTGTCCTGTGAACTACTTTAGGATTGATGTCTTCCTTGTAAACCCTGCTACCCAGATCAGGATATACTTATTTATTCTACAGTATATGTATCTATACAGTATATTTACACATGTAAACCTGCAGTATTCGGTAGCAGATAGAAACACAGGTGATCTTGCATCTAAGCACAAGCTTTTCAACTTTAATATAACAAGTCAATTTCGTTCCAACTGTTAAAGTAATTGAGGACAGCCTGACATCAAATAAAAACTTGTTGGTTTGCCACTCATGTATTAGAGTTTATATCCTTATCAGTCTAACAAATCCTGTATATTTACATTCTGGGTCAGACTTGATTTAACCAAATCTCTTCCAGATCACAAGAATACATCTTTGGAAGCTGATGAAACAACATATATTTTTTTTACAGAAATAAGGTTTTGTAAAATAAAAACGGGATGAAAGCAAAAATCTCTCTTTTGCTGCAGAGCAAAGTCTCTTGTGCTGTAGGGGCTGGCTAGCGAGTTACAGGACTAAATAAAATAATCAAGAACGAGGCAGAAGCCAAGGTTCAGATAGATAGACTAACAGTAGTTGCTCTTCCTCTGAATCAGCACTTTAGCTTATGTTGACATATTGTGGATTTCTGTAAGCTACATAGCTGATGCAATTAACATAAATTTGCATTTTTTCCGTAATACATCTGTGCATGTTTATAAGAAGTATGGGTAGTATGCACATTTTTTAAATAAATATGCTTGATATGATAATGAATGTATTGTAAGCAGATACATATAACTTTTTATATATAAAAGTTTGCATCACTCTATATAATTAATTCTGAAACCTGCTGAATAATGTTACATTAACATATTTAATTACATACTGCTTTGTAGTTTGTGACTATATATATATATATCTATCTATATATATATATATATATATATATATATATATATATATATATATATATATATATATATATATATATATATATAATTAGGTCTCAATCTTAACAATATTGTCAACATTGTTGGAAGATGGTGCTTGATAAAACAGGAGACCTTCCAACATCTTGTTGACTTCATATCCACGTGTGTCCAGCTGTTACCGATGATGCTGCAGGAGGTTGTGCACAAGTTGCTACTAGTAATGACCACTAGGTGGTACAGAGTGTACTGTATATAGACAATATAATCATATCGTATAAATCCCAAATGCTCCTTGTTCTCCAGGCTAACACAGAACAAATATTCCCACTAGACTTATTTAAGACATATTGCACAAAAAAAGGCTTTTAGATTTATAGGCAGCTCTATTTCACACACACACACACACACACACACACACACACACACACACACACACACACACACACACACACACACACAGTCATTTGAATTGTAAAAAAGAAAAAAAAAAAGCATAATTCCCTTCCAAAGGAAAAAGAAGCTAAAAAAAAGTAGAAGAAAAGGCCTATTCCCTTATTGTGTGTGACTGTTCCGTGGTCAGTCTTTTCACTGGCAGTCACGTCTGATTGCTTGGCAGTGTGACCTGTTTTAGGTTTTATGCTGAAAGGTCTGAAATGACCAGTTTGTCCTTCTTGTTTCCGATTTCTGATGCGACCGTGAGTTCGTCAGATTCATAATCGTCTTCAAATGAACTGGAAAAACAAAGGCAGTGTTACTATGTTTATCATCCTTCTTAAAACATGCAAATACAAATCTGCTCCATCTCATTATAATAGCAAAGAGGTCTTGTGGACAAGCTGAAGGCTGGAAGTGCGCTACTTCACCATTCAAATTAAAGCAAGGGAAATCTTTCATGTTCTTGCTTTTTACTGATGCCTAGTTGTGAAAATGTAGAAAAGTGTGATCTGAAAGTGTGCTAATGAGACAGATAATCCACCTGGGACTCTCCTGTCTTGGACCATCACCTAGCAACATCCCATACATTCCAACCAGACAGGCAGTACCTATATATTACCAGCAGGAGGCAACCTGCTCTTGCTTTAATCAACCTATTAAAATTTACAGTATTAAAAACCATCTAGATACTACAAAATATCCAAACACTTAAAAACTCTGTGGTTATAAGGAACAACTCATTTAATTCTGTATGTTGACTGTAGCAACTATGCTTCAAGGATAATGTAAAAGTTTATTTAGGAAACAGTTATTTGTAGGCTTATATGCAGTTGGTATTTTATGTTTGAAAAATGATTGATACATCACTTCAAGGTAAAGGACTGGGACTACCTAGAAATGAGGCAGGCCTTAATTTTGTACACCTGATATATTTTATAGTCTGTTACTAATATACAAAAAAGTCAAAAGTAGAAACAGTTTCTGCACTATAGTAACAAAATAAAACCAGCAAAAAGGAGCAGTAAAACTGCTGTTAAGAGGGATGCACTGCTTACCCTTCCTGTAACTGTTCATTAGCCGTCTCTTCAGCCACCAGGATCTCGTATTCTTCAGCTGCATATTTATCCCAGTCTGAGGGCTCTGGACCATCGTTCTCTACATCCTGAAACACACAGACATTGATAAGAAATAAGTTAATGCAGCACATAGTCTCTGATGGAACCCCATCCTTTATTAAAACAAGGGAGCTGTCATTTAGTATCTCTACAAGGCAGCTGAAAGGTTGCTATAGAAACTCCTCTTCCTTTGTGATTGATTGCGGGAGGGTTCAATGGACTTAAAAAAAAAAAAATTAAGATAAAATGTATTGACACAACAAGTCTGGTCCTCAAAGGCCAGTTCGTAAATATATACATTAATTAAACAACCGTGTACTGGTAGCAGGATAGAATCTTTTATTAAATCAGACCTCAGTTCACGCTAATCGTAGACTACTTTCTTGAATCTTCTGGGTCAGTTTCTCACACGAGAGTTAGCCTACCTGAGGCACAGTGTCTGTATCTACAGCAAAGATCAGAGTTAACTAGGACTAGTGTTTCCATTCATTTCTGGGCAATACCATCAACCAAAGCCTCTTCCTTTACCTTTTGCACAGCAAATGGATCTCTCTGTTCATGGTCCAGGTACTTCTCCAAGTTAAAGAAGGTGTCATAGAATACATGCGCCATTCTGCAGTGCTTCAGATCCCGAAGAGTTATTTTACCTGCCAGAACAATCCAAGGACAGTCATTTGGAGTCATTGTTGCTTTACATTGTAAACCCCACCCCTGGTAAAACCATAGGTTAATAAATGGTTCTAACAAACTGAGATGAACATTATACTGTCTTACCTTGGTCTGTACATTTCACTAGATCCAGCATCTGGCAGAGCAGGTCGTGGAATGGCAGTGGTTCGATGCCCATCCCTTCCATTCTCTCGCATTGCTCCTCATAGAAGTACTCCAGCTCATACATGGACAGCACTCCGTCCCCATCGAGGTCCATGCACTTGAACCAGTACTCAATACTGCAGAAGACACAACATCCCACTTAATGCTGGCCCACAAGTCAGCAACAAATTACATTTAAATCATCCCTAGATATTCTGTGTCTGTGCTGCGATTTGATTATACTGCAATCCTGGATCTGGCCCACCTTTTATACAGACTTAGCTGTCATAAAATAAAATAAGTGGTTTTGATTGCTACTTCAGAACCTGTACTGAAGAACGTTTTAGTAAATAAACAGCTGCTATAGGTACAACTGCATACATTTTTTGGTAGTCTTACAACCACGGTATCAGTAGCTCCATTTATTTTATTAACTGCCACAATCAATCAATCAATTTATTTTTATATAGCCCCTTTCACGGCATGTCATCCCACAGCATGTTACAAAACAAGCAAAAAATGAAACCATAACATCAAACATTACAACAATTAAAAACACTAAACATTTAAAATATAAAATCTATTTTTCATAAACTTGGAAAACACAGTCTGTCATTAATAGAGACTACGAGATTCCTCCAGTGTCTGAGTTTGACTGGAGGCAGGGAATTCCACAGGGAGTGAGCACAAGTAGACGCACCTAAACAGACACAGAGATAGTTTACCTGGTGGGATTCTTCTTATCCTCTTCAGAGATCAGAAACCAGACAAAATCTGCATAGCTCATCCGGCCTTCTTTCTGCACAGAGTTCCCCCTGACAGAAAACATGGCGTCAGCTAACAAGCCAGGCCTATAGTGTTGTACACTATTTTCAATTTTTCAGTCTATGTTTATTTGTATTTTTTACATCCTTAACATATGTATTAAAAAAGCACACACACACACACACACATACCTTGTTACCGCTCCAGAGAATATTCTCTCAGTAATTCTATTCGATGAAGCTAGGAGGAAATGGAAAAGATTACTTCTTTGTCTACAACTGGAAACTGGCATTTAACACAGGGCTACAGCTACACCTCCTACCAACTGTGGTTATAGCGTATCTTTTGCTCCCACTAAGCATACTGTGGATATGGGGTTTTAAGGCAGGTAGTTAATTTAACCCTTTTGATCCATGTTGATTCTTAGAAAGCCTGCTTGCTCATTAATGATAACAAAAGAACTGATACTGGTGTGCATCTCCCAGGTATAATCCCCTGGTTCTTTCTCCACTTACCATGTTCGTTATACCTGGCCAGGTCCTTCTGGTCAACGAAAAGATCATGGTCTGTGTCCAGCTCCCAGAATTTACAGTAGATCACGTAGAAGTGTTCGTAGGAGAAATAATCTGTAATCTGGTTGATATCGTCCTCTTCCTCCAGAAGAGCAAGGGTCTGAGACAGAGGAACAGGCAGCATGTCATTTAATAAGGATACAGATATAAACCTCTTTCTTTCTGTCGCATACATGTGTAAACCACTACTCTTCCTTGTATCAACAAGAGCAGGTCAGTTCATTTGATCTTAATCAAAGCACAGGTTCTTTCAGAAGGGAAATGTATCTATATGAATGGAGATGAAAATTTAAACAGAATGCATTAGGAATTAATTCCAATGTAGTTAGAGTGCTGCTACACTTGATCGGTTTAGTTGAACTGATGTACTCTGCTGTTTAGTAGTTTTTTATACTTCAGTGTATAGGGGTTGAGCAGGATGTGAATGCACGTACTTGCAGGAAGTTGCTCCGTCTCAGCTCAGTCATGGTGATTTTCCCTGACCAGGATCGGTTGACTGTGTAGAATATCCTCTGAATTACCTAGAACACCAGAACATCCCAAAATACATGCGAGTTAGAGTGACACCAGTCAGGCCTGCTGTGCCCAGCTAGGAGAGACGCACTGGCATGGACAACAAATACCAGGGTTTAAATAGAGACCTACAGTACTATCAAACAGGAGAGGGTTTTATGCCAGCAATGTGGGCAATGCCAGCAACTGTGACATTTCCAACTGTACAAAACAAGTTTAATTTCATAGGTTGCAAGCTATTTGACCAATCCGTTGTACACCATGTTATAAGACAAAACATCCAGTGTAGCACAGTGACATGGAAAGGAATCATACCGTGGTAATGTACCGAGAATGGAATTCAGGGGCATCCTTCAAAAACGTCAAACCTGGATGAGTGTCCACAATATCCTGAAATGAAACAGAACCTGCCAGGTGAGTCCAGGAACTTCATCACACCTGACTTGAGTCACATTCAAGCTCAGGCCTCAAGAGTTGAATTGTGCAAGAAGCTAATGCACTGTATCAGTGAAAGTGTTTAAACAGAAATGTGCTTCACTCTTTGTCAATTCCATTATTTAGATTGTCTTCATTATTCACTTAAACTTTTTTTTTTATTTTGTACGCGTTAAACATGAAAACCTTTTTTTATTTATTTTTTATTATTTTTGTATTATTAACATGGCCTAATCCCAGTATGACCGACACGTCTGCCATGGAACTTTAAAAGCAGATAGCTAATAATCTTGTTTTCTTCTTTGTCAGATAACAGAATTACAAAAATAACTATGACATAATCTTGTCCTGGGATATGGGTCACTTGAGCTCATCCCAAAGAACTGTTCAAGCATGCCAAGCAGGCCGTTTGGAAGGTATTTTGGAAATTGTATTCTAAACGGAATGTCCCATTAGAGACGGACACATTGAATACACTGCTGCACAGGGGCCAGTCTTTCATAAAGGATTGAATCCCTCACTTCATTTGCACTGGCATTCCTGTACATTTAAGGCTGACATAAATAATGGTGTTGAAAAGTGAAGCACAGATGTTTACTCTGCGTTACTGATTTCAAGAACCGTAATTAATATTGGAGCTAGATTACAGATTATGGAGCAACAGTAACATGCATCTCAAATTAAACTGAATCAAGATGGAGTATCCTGCTCAGAATGAAAGGTTTTTTTTTGTACACAGACAGAGGATTGATTTTTTCTTCTTAATACCGTACCATGGAAAGTATTTATGCAGTGGCTTTACACTGATAAACATATTGACCTGAAGGTAGAAATAGGTGACCTGTATTTTATACGAAAACAAGAATTTTGTTGTGCTACCTGTAATAATGGGATGAAGTCTTCCTGTTCAAGGTAGGCACAGCCAGGTCTGACTAATAGGTAAACAAACTTTGATGCATCGTCATAGCAGCTGTGCAATAACCTGCAAAGAACAAACAGAAAGCTTTCAGTTCTGTTCTGAGAATCAATACTGTGTTGCACACATTTCTTTGCAATTTCATTGGTTTTCCTACTCAATGCAATTAGAACAAATTAAATATGGACTGGTGAGGAGGTATATAGTGGGAAACTGTGGCCCCAGAAGAAGAACTATAGTTACCAACATGGGGGTATAATACCCGAATCCGCTGGTTGACGGCACTGTCCCCTGGAGGTAAATACAGTTCCAGGAGGGACCTTTAGTTTCCCACTATGAGCCAAGGTCTGCAGTCCATGTTTGTTTTATGAATCAGTCAAGAAAGCATGTTTTTGAAGTCCATAGCATAGAGTTATTAAAGCTTTTTTGGCATAGAACTGCCCGTCTGACTCTCACTGCGGCATAGAATTCTCGGAGGAGTCCACTGAGTTTGTGAACGTCGTACTTATTTACATCAATTTGGATTTGTTAGAATTTTAGGAAGTCAGAAACCACTGAAAGCAAAGTTTTTATGACGAGTTTAGTGTTTGCAGCATCTTTGTTTTTTAGCATATTTTGTAATTCATTTTCTGTTGTCCGCTCTTTAGTTTTGTTATGTGAAGCAAGGAAGGAAGCTCAACGTGATGACATAATTTGAGAGAGTTTGTAAAAATACTATTGACCATAAACAGCATCACGGGGGCAATAGCTGGATCTATTTTTGGTCATGTGATGAGGTTTTAACCAATCACATGCCAGAACTTCTAAAGAATTACACACACACTACAAATATAGATCCCATACATGTTTATTCATATTTTATTATATATATACAGAGGAACGTCGCATATCAAAAGTAGGCTACGAGAGCAATGCAGCTTCCGCGATGGAAACAGAAAGAAAGCGTTATAGCAATCAGCCTTTTGGTGCATTCCCCTTTAGAAGAGGCGGGCTGTGTGCGTGTGTCAGTCAGCTGCATGTAGCAGTGACGTTTCATTCAATACACCAGTCGAGAAAGCTTTTTTTTGTGCAATGTGTTTATGGGATGATGGAGCACACGCTTGCAGATATTGGCAGCGTGTTGTTGTAGCTTTTAAATGCATTTGAATTAAACAAAGCAAGCTTCATAAACGCAATGCTTACCAGCCTTTTGTTTAAAATAGCCGAAGGAATATTCAGACCGAGCTGCTTATCGGCTGTTGGCAATGTCAAGAAAGAGTGCAAAGTACCGATATTAAGAAAGCAGAACCAGAGAGACAGGGACTTCTAAAGTTAAGAAAGAAGCCATCAGTTGCAGGTTACTGTACATTTACAGTTTTTGTTTGTATTTAAAGAAAAAAAAAAAAAAAAGCTTTGCGTGGAGATGGCTTATAGCAAACCGCATAGCAACACTGTGCATTTCTAGCCTAATTAATCTTGTTTACGTTTGCTTACTTTTAAAACAAGAAATGTCCCCATGTTTAAAGCAGTTTGTGTGTTGTTTCTGTTCACTAACCTATTTATGGATGTGTAATTGCTTTTTCTATAGTATTCACAAATCTGACTTTTTCACATATCCGCCTGTATACCAGTCCACAGGGGGTCGGATATGCGACGTTGTACTGTGTGTGTGTGTGTGTGTGTATGTATGTGTATGTGTATGTATATGTATATATATATATATATATATTACATTCCCCAGAATGCCACGGGAGTGAGCCATGAGGAGGTACAACTGGCTCGAAGTGCAATGAGAGACACCCGCCTGATTAACAGGCAGGTATATAACAGGGGAAAAATGTTTGCTCGGGGCAGTCTCCAGTCTGTGTGAAGAGCGAGGCTGTCATTGCGAAGAGACCTGTGTGGTTTGAAAAAGGTAGTGTGTTATACTTCGAGCCAGTTGTACCTCCTCATGGCTCGCTCCCGTGGCAGTCTGGGGAATGTAGTGTCCACACTACCTCTCCACCCCCTAATCTGCCACAATATATATAATAAAATATGAATAAACACTCGAAATAACGAGTCCCAGTAATGACACTCACTTCCTCCACATCGCTATGAATGCGTGGACAGAAACAAATCCTGTCCTTTCACCTCCAGCAGCATTAAACATCGGGGCCTTCCAGTATAGCGGACAATTGCATGCCTGAAAAAAAAAAAAAAAATTCCACTGTCAAATATATATCCCATATATGTTTACATATCTCGACTGTAAAGCCAGCAGACTCCAGCATGTCGTAAAGGAGGAAGTATTGCAAAGAATGTACTGTTGAAAACATTGGTTACACATGTGTGGCATGGGAGAAGACAGTATTACATTAACACATTGATTTATACTGCAGGGGTGAATGGACTTTGATATAAAAGAAAAATGCAAAACTGCAAAAACAAGTGGCTATATTCTTCACACCATACCTTAGCAATCTTTCCCATTTCATAAATATCAGCTTTCTCTTCCTCTAACTC
Source organism: Acipenser ruthenus (assembly GCF_902713425.1). Lineage (NCBI taxonomy): Eukaryota > Metazoa > Chordata > Actinopteri > Acipenseriformes > Acipenseridae > Acipenser > Acipenser ruthenus. Next base: position 7,420,691 of record NC_081200.1, on the reverse strand, counting down.
TGCGAACGCTGCTTCAATCTTGGCAATGGTCTCGTCGAGGTTGGCAGTAGGGTTTGGAAGTCCTTTGGGGAAATAGAAGCGTGGAATGTTTATGGAGATGGGGGCAGTGATGACCACCTTGTTTACTGGTGGAGGGGTCGGTGTGCGTGGACTGGGGGTGGAGGCTGCAGGTGCTGGGGGAGGAGTTCCAGGTTTCTTCTCTTGCTTGATTTGGACCTGAAACCAAAAAAAATAAAAAATAAAAAGATTAAGATACAGTACAGCGGTTAACAAAACTCAACTGACATTGAGGAAACAGGTTTCCTGCTCTCCAAATGGTCAAGCTACACCTATTCAAGATAGAGCTTTCAATAGCTCTAATAATGAGATGTCATGAACCGAACCTGATGCATGACAGCGCTAATGTACTTTTCACTTATTGTCCATATTCATACTGGTTACAGCTCCTGAGTTAATCAGAACACACACACACATACACACAATGTTGGCTATTCCTTGCAGGTTACTGCAAAAGAAACAGGTTTTTTTTTGTTTATTTGTTTTTTAAATGTAGTACTCGCCAATTGTTTTTTTTTATTATTATTTTCTCCCCAATTTGGAATACCCAATTATTTTTAGGCTCAGCTCACCGCTACCACCCCTGCGCTGACTCGGGAGGGCGAAGATGAACACACGCTGTCCTCCGAAGCGTGTGCCGTCAGCCGACCGCTTCTTTACACACTGCAGGCCACCATGCAGCCTCTCAGAGCTACGGTGTCGGAGGACAACGTGCAGTTTACAGGCAAGCCCGCAGGCACCCTAAAACCTCGAACTGGCGATGTCCAAGCTATAGGGCGCATCCTGCACACACGGCGCAACTTTACCAGATAAGCCACTTGGGAGCCCAAAAGAAAGAAACATGTTTAACACAGAGAAAGACTTGAGGTTTTTTTCATAGTTTTCTTAATATAGGGGCTGAGTGCAAATCTAAAGTCAGTTCACATTAAATTATAGCTAGACACTACATTACAGTATTGTGGGTGCCTACTCTTCACCTCCCCTGCTACTTCAGAAGTGCAATGAAGAGGTAATCTGGTATCTGTTTATTACTGCATTAATTCATCTTGACTGGAAGGAGAAGTCTTTGTAATGGCATCTAATTTCAGTGTTCAGTGTAATGACATCTCACTGTATGAAGGCATTACAGAGAAAATACTCATTTTAGATTTATATTGTGCAAGCATATCATGTCTCTTCCAAGGGCATTTTATTATTATTATTATTATTATTATTATTATTATTATTATTATTATTATTATTATTATTAACTAATAATAAACACTACCGATAATGAGACCATTTAACCCCTTATTGCAACTGCTCAATCAGTAGGCAAATGTCCTAGTGTAGACTTCCTCCTCTGAATGAATGGAACAGCCCCTTTGGAAGTGAACCCAATCCTCACAGGAAGGGCTGTGAACATTCAGGTCCCCACTTCCACACAAGCACATCAACAGTAGGACATGCACTGTAGTTCATATACTGTGGATTCAATGCATCACAGCAGTCACCGGCATGGTGAAACTGCACAGTATGCGACGACTATAGACATGGCATTGGGCTTATCTACTCCACCTCAAACCCAGTATTACACTGAAAGTATATTCATGAGAGGAAATATAGCAATGATCAATTCCCTGGAGCTCTGCAAGCAAATAAAAATGCTAGCTATATCCAAGTACTTCTTCCATATGTTAGCAAGCAATGCTGTATTACAGAAAAAAAAATCTTTCGACCATGTACTGTTTATAAAAGGAAAGTACTATCTCTTTTTTACCCGAAAAAGTCCCAGTGAAACAGAAAGGACACCTGAGGATTATATTTAAAGCTTAATTAAGATTGATGAGGTGGCTTCACAGCTGCAGTCTTCTGCTGCCTTGTCTACCTGTGTGCACCAGACAACTAAGAGCAGGTTGTATGGCCGTCAGAAACCGCAGAATCAAACATGCCTCCCTTGTAGTATATGAAACAGTTAATGAATTGAACGGATGAGCAAAGGGTTGCTAGGAAACAAGTTTGCAAGTGGCCTTTCAGGGCTGTTAAAAGCAGCAGATCATTCATAGGACATTCATAACATGAAGTACTGTAATTAGATGACATGCTGAACCATGTCACTTACAAAGAGGTAATGTTTAACCCTATTAGGTTTAAACAGGGACAGCAGTGTGGAGTAGTGGTTAGTGCTCTGGACTCTTGACCGGAGGGTCGTGGGTTCAATCCCAGGTGGGGGACACTGCTGCTGTACCCTTGAGCAAGGTACTTTACCTAGATTGCTCCAGTAAAAACCCAACTGTATAAATGGGTAATTGTATGTAAAATAATGTGATATCTTGTAACAACTGTAAGTTGCCCTGGATAAGGGCATCTACTAAGAAAGAAATAATATAAGGACCCACTCTGCAGCCCACAGTTGTTGTTTATGTGACTGTCCATTAAGGGTTTTTAATGGGTTATATAAAAAAAAGTACTTGAGGTGCTTGAATACTGTAGGTTTTTCCTATATTTCTTTTAAATTCCAGTTAAAAGCACAAGCATGGCAATGCCACCGTACATGACTCAGTCAACAGCTGGTTTTGGAGGATCAAGAGGAAGATGACTGAGAGCGATCCACCTCACAGGATACTCAGTGAACATTGCATAACAGTACTGGTTTAAAATGTCAGTACCAGAACTGAATATCCTAATTAACTCCAGGCTGACATGGTCAGATACATGAGTTTGTGTGAATAAACGGGCTGCCTCCTATAGGGTATGTAGTAAGGGTTACAGGCTTAGTGAAAGATCAAGTTCCAGTGACGTATTCGCAAGGATGGAGGAAGCAGGATTATCAATACATTTAACAGCGCTGCAGAGATTGGATCAAAGTGTTCAGTCCATGGGATTCGCATGCTTTGGCTGTGAAATATCTGTACTAATTCAGATCAGAATCAGAATATAAAAAGGCAATTTCTGCTCTTAAAACACCTGGAAGTATTGCACATGGGAAATCTGAGGAAAGCACTATGTTCTTTTTCTAATTATTCACTAATAATTAATAGTATTTTTATTATTTTAAAACTGTCAAAGTCTGTCATTACAGACAATTCGTTTTGTTGCAGCTGTATGACAATAATAGCACTAATACAAATACAACATTTAATAGAAATTACAGAATAAAATAAGTTTAACAATACTGGTAGCTGTTTCTGCTATTTCAGAAAAGTACAAAACGGCCTCCTAGGGTTAGAAGGCCTTGTCACTGCGTGAAATCAACTGGAAATCCTGATACTTACCTCAAATAAACGGCACTGGACTATGCAGGTGGTAAAAACATTTTTAGGTTGCTTGCTATGTACTGTAAAGTGTGTGGCTTGCTGTTTTTCCAGTCTATCCTTTCCCCTTGTTATCTAATGTCTTCACACAGTAACTACACATTTTATTAACTCATAACCTGTCCCTCAGAGGCATCTGTTGCTATGCCCAATACTACCGATTGCCTGCTACCATAACCTTTCCCAGGAACTGATTCCTGTCATGTCTCAGAAGAAAACAGGAAAAAGGACACATTGCCTATGTAATAATACACACAATGAAAAAATGTAGCTTATTCACTTGAGTAAGAGAGTATACGTACATTTTACAACAGCTGTCTCTGTTGTTTCCATCCCTCCCCCAACCCCTGCTTGCCACATTAATTCGATCACTCTATTCATGGTTCTCAGAGCTATTTATAATCTTGTTGATATCCGTCTGCAAATAGCTTGTCTTTAATGGCATGCAAGTGTTCGCAGCAACAGCAGCAGCGCTGGCAGCCGAAGAGAAAAGCTACAAAGAAACAAAGTGCTGGCCGTAACCCACACTGACCTGCGCTTGCTGGAAGGATTTGAGCCTCTTCTTAAAGCGAGAGGGGAGGACAAAGTCACAGCCCCTAGCAAGAAAAGCTAGCTCGCCCCGCAAGTCAGGATCCCTCCTCAAAGAAGCCTCCTTGATCATCATTTTGGAAGGCAGAAAATAAAAAACCTCAGTGCTGCTCCTTTCTTAAGGTATGCGCGCTTGGAAGCCAGGATAAACTTAGACCAACTGTTCTCTCCCCGAGCCAAAAGCGCCTTTGTGCAAAAAATGCCCTGCTTTCTCCCTTCTCACACAGCCAGTGTCTCCAAGCATTGTATCTCAACTGGGAGGCCCAGAGAACCCCAGATTCCAATCATCCAAACTATCTACCACCTCAGCCTGCTTGTAACACTCCACTCCGAAACATGACCCGCACTGGGATCTGTCTCCTGGAAGCTTTGCAGCAAACGAGCTGTCCTGAACAGGAGGGTTGAGTGGGGAGGGGGTAGGGGGTGGAGGTGCATTATGGGAAAGGAAGCACCACCCCCCCCCCCCCACCACTGCCCTCCTCACCAGAGGTGCCAAAATTAGGCATGCTGCACATCAGGCTAAATATACAGCCTGCACTGACTTTGTTTATTTTATAATCTTCAGATATGAAATGCCAGGATAGGGCTCTTTTGTAAACCAAGCTGTGCACTCACAGCTAGTTAATCATTGGCCAATATAGGACAGCCAGTATATCTTGAGAATCTCTAGGAAATCACAACAAATACTGTAAAGTCACAACAAACTGGTAATGAAGGATTTCTACAAAGCCAAGACTGTGTGTTTCAGATTTTGTCCAGAAAGCAAAACCTAGCTACAATTTTGACAGTGTTACTAATTAATGTGTGTTGTTAAGAGAGAAAACCTACAAATTGCAATACAGGTTTTTGTGAGAAATAAATATAACCAAACTGGAGGTCAGACTCGGAACCACAGATTATCCCTCAGAGGCTCATCCCACTGAGTTTTGAAGTCATCAGGCTTTCTGCCATTTCTTCTGCCAATTCATTGAGCAATACTAAATGCATATGTTTTAAGTTAAGCAGTTGGTCTGGTGGTGGTGGGATTAGGCCTATCAAAAGCAGCACAATGACAACATTTAGAGTTTATTGCTGTGAGAATTAAATATTGAAATCAACTGCAGACCTCGTTCAGGATTTAGGCCAGCAGTATAGAATACAACTCAGTTAGTATTTATGAAATGTATGCAACACATTTACAGTGCAATGTGATAAACACCACAATATAATTCTGTCACCAGCCATGTAATTCTCTAAATTAGTATACATCAGGAATGACAGTAGGGATTTCCAATAAAAAAGAAGGGATATGCAAAATCTTATGGAGAGCGCTAAATATAAAATGTACTTTAAAAAGAATACTTCCAGAAGCAGATCAACTGACTTGTCATATGTCAAGATTTCTATTATATTATCGTGTGACAAGGACTGCATATGAAAGACTTTAACAAAAAACTGCCATAATTAGTTTGCTTGAAATGGCTTCATTGGCTTAACTTGCAGTGGTAACTCGTCCAGTTAAGTTCTGTACACATATATGTCTGTCTTATACCACACTGATCAAAGACATAGGGTCTCTGGGGCGTTTTGACAATTTCATTTTGTTGTGCTTATAAAGTACTGCTGCAAGATCTTTTAAATCTGCCTTTGTGAAATCTGGATATCTAAGACAGAGCATTTGATCCTGCAGAGCCAACACAGACATTCTAATCCAGAGGTGAACATTCCTCACAGTATTTAACTAGTGTGATATCACTTGGCACTGTCATGAGAGATAGTCAGGGGTCAAGGTTATGAATACTTTAAATTGAGTATACATTCCATAATTCTACCACGATTCTGTGCAAAACAACAAATCAAAACCAATATAACTCATGTTTTATGGTAGGGTGGGGGTAATGGGGGAGGGGGACAATATTATTATTATAAATATTTGATTTTGTTGTGCTGGCCTCTGAAAGAAGATTGGTTTCACTAACACACCCCTCAAGCCCTTCTCCATTCCCATCCCTCTGTATAAATATCTCCCACACTTTCTGCTGGCTTGGCCTCATGACATTTCAACTGCACACTGCACTCCCAGAATTCCCCTGCCCTCTCCTCCGACAGCTGTTTGGAGAATATGAAACGCATCAAGATTCCACAACATGTTGCCAGGCATTACAAAATCCATGCCCTGCTATCAGCTTCCACTGAATAAAGCAGATATTTCAGAACAGGGACCCAGACATCGCTGCTATTTAATCATCCACTCACAATTTGCCCTTTAGTCATGCTGCAGAGCTTTACTGGGTTTGAAACTTCAAGCACTCAATCACAAAATATCAAGTAGTCCTCAAACTAAAATCAGAAATTAAATTAGACAAACGTTTACAAAGTATTTTGTCTTGTTATAATAAGACAATAAAGATGTTTGAATTTCCAATTTGTAATTGACTGTTTTTCCAATACCATTTTAATGTTATCTTATAGTCTAAGAAAGAGTTAAAAATTATAGGGAAGTGGACAGGAAATAAACATTCAGAAATGTTCTCTTTAATATGCAGAATCCAGGAATGTCTCCAGTATAGGTGGGTAAAGAATGCTGCATGAAACCAATTAAAAGTGGATTTCCTTTCACCTCTATGAAGACAATAAACCAAACCTGTTCCGGTGTGATTACAGGACTTTGTTACCGCCAGGGTCTAATAATTAAAATGTCATGTACTGTAGGATACACAAACCTTAACCATAAAAAGTAATATTGCGATAGACACAAAATGAAACAACATCTGTGCCTGCCAGTTATTAATAGCGAAGCAGGGCTTCTGTCTCTGCTGGCTTCTACTCTTTTACCACACTGAGACGGCACAGATTAAAACAGACAATTTAGCCCTGTTTACTGATGTATTCATATGTGTTTTTAACCATCATTTGGTTTACATTATGACTATCTGTTTGTATTTGCATATAATTCACTCACTGGGTAAGATGCAGACCGTCACAGACACACTAATTACCAGGGTTATCTTTGAAGCCTCTGATACTTTCGCTAAGGCATTGTAGACTTGAGGTTACAGACAAGGTCAGGAAACCCCAGGTCAAATATCAGCTCAGCCAGTGAGTAATGCATGTGACCTTGTAAAAGCCACTTTGCTGCCTACTTCAATCTACTGTGCCTCAATGGTTGCACAAGCAGAAAATGTGTCAGTTACCGTTTGTTCCTTAATGGAATCTTTTAAAATAATCATTTTTGGATGACATTGAGGGCAACATCAACTAAATCAAACTTTTTTTTTTTTTTTTTGAAAAACACGCTTAACAGTTCACGGAGTTTTAGACTAGGCAATCCAGCCCTTGTTACCCTCAGCCCTATAACATTTCCAAATAAAGTTTTCAAGTGCTGTGCGTTCTTTAACTCATACCTCTGTGGCAGCAGCTCTGTCACTAACGGTGCTGCTTCACTTCTGGGACATTGGCACTGCTTGTTCATTTCTCACTCTGGGCATCGTCCACTTCCTTGAAAACCAATCCTATCGCAACCCCATAGCACAGGCAGTGAATAATAAGAGAATGATGGGTTGTATGGAAGAAGGAAGTGTTTCTGCTATTCATTTATTAAAAGGGGGTTTTACGAGAATAGTGTTAACAAGATGGTCATGCAGACAATACAGTGCACTGTACAATTAAAAGCAGAAAGCACAGGGATGGAAATGAGTAGCAGTTTCACCCATCCCAGGTTTTAATATGAACTTGATTAACCACAGTGTATAGGGAACAAGCTCAGGTGGGTCTTATTAAACTCATAGCAAAACCAGTAATGGATCAAACTGCTATGCAGTTTCCAACCCTGAAGTAGATGGTTTACAGCTCTTAGTATAGCATGGTTATTTATTCTATTTTGATCACAAAAATGCCTCATACAATATAAAGATGTCACCTCCCTAAGCCAATAACTACAGTATTTAAAATACACTGAACTGTGCTACTGTTGCACTGCGTTTTTTATAACAAAACCATCAAGCAGCTTTGCTGAGAACAGAGGGCAGGATAATGCAACAAGGGCAGCCACCAGGTATCTATTATTAAGACAGCTCATGTTTACCAACATACTTCTACTGTGATACAACCTGACTTTAATAACTACTCAAACAGGCTTGATTACCACAGCAGGCGTGGCTGAAATTATTTGATGGCAGCTGTTGTGGGTATTAATAGGACACAGGTCACAAATACTGGTTCAGTAGCTATTGCCAATCCCAATGGTTTGGGGAGGCAGTCATGGAACTGTTGGAAAAGGTGTGGTTTATCATAAAACAAGAAAAACAAAACTAAATAATCAGTAATTAACTAATTAACCAATAAGATATAACAGGAAATAATAATCTTCAGAATTTCACATGTTCAATACTGGTAGAGTCTAAATGCTCGCAATGGACTTTTGAAAGCTTTAACTTATAGTGATACTTTAGACAACCTATAAAAAAATCAGGACTCAATTACAGCTTTGAAAGCTGACAGTCAACTCTGAACAGCTGTTATTTTAAAAGGACAATCCTCTTTTGTGGTTATGAAGATTATAAAGACCAGGCTTAGATTAAGGAATACAAATACCAATCAAGTGTTAGTCCACTGCAGCATTCCTATAAACTTTATATATATATATATATATATATATATATATATATATATATATATATATATATATATATACACACACACACACACTGCTCCCCCTTAAGGATAAATATAAAAGTCTGAATTTGTCTAAAATAACTCAGTATATCATTTGAAACATAGGTATAATGGGTAATAATGTGTGACAAGTGGTGACATGACAGTTTCAAATGCTGACCTTGAGATACTGCAGGTTAAAGAGGAAGTAGCGGGGTTCTGAAAAATATAGCTACAGCTGTTTAAATACGTACCTGTCAATTTTATTTTCATTGTTAGCGTCCTGACAACTTTTTACACTTACACTTAAAGCTCTTTTCAAAATGGCCGCTCTAGTGCACTGGGGGTTTGAGATCTGTCCTCTAATCACTACCAGAAGAGCAATTAAAAAAAAAAAAAACACAACCACATAACAAGTGCTCTGGCTTTTCTGTTCCGTCCCACATAATGGATCGTTATTGCTGTGTTACCTGTTTGACAATGTGGGCAATAATCCTTACACTATCAGTGCACTACAGCGGACACCGTTTACATTGTTTGCCTTCTGTTTTAGATGTATACAGCATGCAAACAAATATGTGCAAGTTAATTAAAGATATATACATGTGGTCAGATGAATCCAAAGTCATATAAAAGGATAAAACTGACTCATGTAAGGTATATAGTTCTGCTTTCATTAATGACTACCTGTACAGAAGCAATACAAACTACTTGCAATTGGCTTCCTTGTAAAATGTACCTTTGTTCTTTTTAGTGCTGTGTTGTGTTTGCTGTACAAGATTCTCCCTGGGCTGGCTGCACACATATACCATGTACTGTACATCGCCTGCCTTTAAAGTAACCAAGCAGCACCCTTTCTAGCTTGACCTGCTGTAAACAAAGATGAGAGGGACAAGTGTAAAGCCTCCTGGTAGAACTGGGAGTGGGAGAATTTGCAGGGCCAGTTGGAGAGTGTAATATTTCTTTAAGTCATCTATGGAGCACATGTGGACTGACAATCCCGGAGCCTGAAAACATTTCAATCTTTGAGTGATGCAGACACATGTCAGGCTTATAGCCGAGTGCAATGGGTGCCGAGGAGTTCTTCTCCTAATAAATGAGATCGGTATTAACTGTCCCAGCCTGGGGTTTTCTACACCTTGTCTCTGCATTGCCCAACTCAATGATCAGTTGTTAATTTACTGGCTTTCCTCAGCATCTGTTATCATGAACAAATTAGGTAATTCAACAGGAAATGATTTTTTTGTTCTCTGTGATGCATTGTAATTGAAATGAAAATCATTTTTTATTATTATTATTATTATTATTATTATTTATTTCTTAGCAGACGCCCTTATCCAGGGCGACTTACAATTGTTACAAGATTTCACATTATACAGATATCACATTATTTTTACATACAATGACCCATTTATACAGTTGGGTTTTTACTGGAGCAATCTAGGTAAAGTACCTTGCTCAAGGGTACAACAGCAGTGTCCCCCACTGGGGATTGAACCCACAATCCTCAAGAGTCCAGAGCCCTAACCACTACTTAATGTTACAGCGAATTACATGTGAAATCCTACCACTTTCCAGATTAGTTCCTGCAACAGAAATAGCATGTGTGGAAACTGGGGTGTGCAGGAACAGGAGTTCACTGTACAGAGAAGTGCGCACCATGTAATGAGCTCAGGACAGGCTGTGCCGGTTACAGTAGCCTGGGCATGCAATCCAGAATGCACCCGGTATAGTCTGTGTGTGTTAGGCAGTAAAATGATCTCACACATAAAGCTTCCCATTTGCAGTTTATTTCTGGGGTGGCTTCTGGACAGATTTTTAAGTCACATCTTTTAAAACAGTAATTTCAAAAGAGCCAAAGTTCCCAGACCTATAACACAAAGCGGGTATACTTTGATGTCTGAGTTGTTGTCCGAATTGGCCCAATGATGGCAACTCAGAAGTTATGCATTATGCATATACTGTACAGACTCATTTAAATATATCATAATACTTGGGAAGACTATTTCAGCAACTAACAACACTATATAGTTTTAATATTTGTTACATGTATCTAAAGAACTACATACATGGACATGGAGTGGATGTAGGTCACTGTGATTCTCTTTGCTTTTTATTTGTTACCAACATACTCACTTATTTCCCATTGACCTTTGCAATTAAACAAAGAGCCACTTGAGGGTGCTAACTATAACATGTCTTATAACTCCTCTTTCTTCCCTGGGCCCCAGTCCTACAAGTGAAGCAAGAATTCAAACCAATGACCTTCTGCTTGTATGTGGCTGAAACAGAGGCCTTTAATAATACCAATTCATTTCCAGTCTCCATGGAAACGTATACACAGGCTTCTGTTCAAATCGCACTACAAAACTACACGTACAGCAGGTGTCTCACTGCCGCAACATGTTGGAGAGAAGATGACTATGACCCTCTCAAGATAGTTGTCACATCTGCTAGTGTGATGTGTTGTCATTTGTAATAGTGAACCAGCCAGCTATAGCATCTGGCAAAGCAAAAAAAAAAACAAAAAAAACGCCTCCTTCTAATTGACCATTCTTACTTGTAACTACTTGGTAATGTGCCAGGTAACGCTAACAGTGTGTCAGAACACACAGTACACACAGCAGGGACTTGTAGTAACAGTATCAACCAACAGATGGAGACAACAGCTTGTTAAAATGCACATACCATTATTATACTGTTATTCGCATTATTATTATTTTATTTTGGACATGGAAAGTTTTTTAAGAAAACCATATTAAACAATAGTAAGTTAATTGATGTGTTTTTTTTTTATCACTGTTCAAAATTCTTCATTACCAGATTTGTGTTAGATTGACAAACTACATGCAAACACATCCGAAGAATTAGCTGGAGCATGAGTCAGTTTATCCTTAAAACACAAGAGGACACTGTGTGAATGCTTTCCACACTGCTGAAAAAGTTGGGAGAATGTAAAATGGGAAAATTCCCTCGGTGGCAATGCATGCAGAAAAGAACCAACGGAAAGCTGAATTCCATGTGAAGGCAGGTCATGATGGATCTAATGTTGTGACATAAAACAGAGGTATATTGAACATACCTGTTTCCACTTGAACTGTGCTCTAGAAGTGCCACATATAGTGTGTAGTGTGTTCATAGATTTTGTGGAGTCCTTATTAAATTGTGTCTAGGTCAAGCTTATGTGTGTTAAAAAAAGAAAGTACAAGAAATAAGATGAAAGGGTTAAAAAAACACATATTTTTACAATGCTATTTATTACAGCATGCAGTCTCTCAATAGTGTGTTTTTTTTTCCCCTCACAGGGCTGACTAACTCCCTGGCCTTTGAAAGCTGGATCTTTTTCTCTCACCACAGCACCAGCTATGACACCTGCAATTCATAATATTCAAAAAAGCCTGTCACTTTGCAACATGCATTATTTAGAATATAAAATCACACGGCTACATCAAATAAATTCAAAAGAAAATAAGTATAAAAAGAAAATAAATCATTATCCTTTGGAAGAGGGCAAATTATTAAGGCTGTAGCAGGAGTATATAATACACTTGTTTAACCAGCAGAGGTAGCTGTGGGACTATACATTTCTCATGACTCAAACAATTGACCATAATACCTATAAAAGATGTAAAAAAAAAATGATATTTCAAATACCTTTTTACTCAATGTATCAATGGTAGCCCACCCCCACACCAGTCTAAAGCCATGTTGCACACAGTACAGAAGTGTTAATATTTCTAAATGACTGCAAAGATCATGATTTTTCCATTTGTTCGGGGAAAAGGACAGATGATAAAGACTATGAAGACAATAACAGCATTGAAATCTTGTTAGTTCCATTTGTCAAGCACAGAGAAAGTAATTGGCATTCTATACCATTTACTTCAGTATTACCTTCGCAATGAAGTTTGATATAGCAGTACTACTATGATATATTCAGTTTAAGTGCCACTTAACTTATTACCATCTCTAAAAAGCAACTTTACAGCTCAGTCATTATGCAATTGAAAACATTCCACCGATTATCTTGCTACTATTATATTACACAAACCACTTTGTCACATGGAAATGACATGCAATCCGAAAAACACTCCTTTCCGATGAAAACAAACTTGTCACAATAACGCATACTTTTAGGACTGATCCTGGACCTATGACACTGCATTTCATTTGTAATTTCATAAACCTAAAAATGTGTAATTACTCCTTCTCTTACAGGAGTTGAATATTTCTCCAGAACACATGAAGAAAACGTAAAAGCACTCAAACAAAATATGTGGCACTGCAATAATTTAAACACCATCCTCCAATAACTCAGTCATGTCTAATTTATGGAAGAAGTACGTGTTGGTAACATACTAGCGAGCTGAAATTGAGGAAGGTACTCAGAGGAATGCGTTGAGAATGCCGATAAGCTCACAGCCCTAAGTGAGTTGAGTGTGATTAGCTCGTTTCTCAAACCAGTTACCCCATGAAGTTGCACTGTAACTTGGCTCTGCACTTCCATCCTTGCAACAAATCATTCCCTTGGGTTCACCCTTTCTTTATCCTTCTGCTTTTTACAGCCAGCCTTTGCTTAACGTCGCCATCAAGGAAGGCCACTGGTAGTCATCCATTTAACAGCCAAATAAAGCACGCCCGGGGAAGGTACATAGGGTAGCCTTGAGGAGCAATGTGGTATATACACATATATATATATATACATATATACTGTAGATATATATAAAAGAACAGAACTGTAGAGGGGTCTGTTGACAGGGAAACAAACACTAGAAAACTAGCTGACAATGTCTTCTTCCAGTGTTCCAGTGTAACTAAGTATACACAACTGGTCGAGGGCTGTCAGGAACTATGTCACGGAAAGGATGCAAGTGATCCTGCACGACCGTGTTCAATAAGCCATGGGCAACGTCATTGGCCTGAGCAGAATTCACTTCAGGATACAGAACAGGAAACATGCAAGCTGCATCACAGCAAGTGGACGTTCAAGCTACACACACAAGTATAGAAGGGGCTGAAGTCCTTTCTAAAAGTTTCTAACCACCTGGAAATGGTGGTGCATGCAGACCTAGGGGTTATCGTTATCGGTACAGTTATCCCTGCAAAGGGCATCTGGAATGTTTTCTTTTTTTTTTGGTATCAGTGAACTTGAGTCGATAAAATGCGATTACAGTCCAACAACTTGTTTTGATTGCTGTGCTCCAATGCTTGAGAATTTTGTAAATTCCCTTAACTTGGTTGTCCAGCTGCAATAACAAGCATCTAACTCTACAGCTCTGTGTTTTACTCAGTAAATTCTGCAGGTTCTGTAAAGAAGCTTGAGGATACATAGATCAAGTGCAATGTTTTTTGTGGAATAAATACTGTACAGATGTTAAACTTGACTACAATGATGTCATCCTTTCTTGATTTACAACCTACAGACTGTAATTTCATTCCTTAAACCAACAAATGAAAGTGTCACAGTTTTATCCGTGCTAACTATCAAATACATTTGGTGGTAGGGTAGCTTTGTGGTTGAAGACCGGGAGCCAAAAGATAACATTTTCAAATTATAGCACAATCATATTACTTCTGTTACTTGCCCCAAGCGATCCCTAGAAATGAGTTTCTTTCATTTTATTCATTTTCCAATTTTTCTACCAATTTTGGAATGTCAAATTATTATTCAACCTGGCTCACCGCTGCAATCCCCAAACTAACTCGGGTGAGACGAAGACGAGCACTCGCGTCCTCCGAAACGAGTGCAGTCAGCCATCCGCTTTTTTTTTTTTTTTTTTTGCTCTGCAAAGCCCACCATGCAGCCATATCCAGAACTTACAGCGTCAGAGGACCACGCAGTTCTGAATTGCGTAAAGGCCGGCCTGCAGGCGTCCGGCCAGCCACAGGGGTTGCTGGTGTGCAGCGAGACAAGAATTCCCCAGCCGACCTAACCCCTACCCTGCACGGTCGGTGCTTGGCCAATTGTGCGCCACCCCCTGGGAACTCCCTTCCACGGTCGGCAGTGACATAGCCTGGATTCGAACCGGTGATCTCCAAGCTATAGGGCGCATCCGGGCAGAGTGCCTTTACCGGATGCGCCACTCGGGAGCCTCTAGACAGGAGTCTTAAGTAAACACAACTGATATAACCCATGAAAGCACAGATCTCGTAAACTCGATAATCTGTTTTACTAAAGCGAACAATATAAAGGGAATGTAAGGCTGAGGAAGTCAATACAGTGCACAGGAACACAAAGCAGACTGGGACACATCAATACAGAGCTTTATCTTTTAGCTCTTAGACACATAAAGAGGCAGTTGTTCAAAGTCAACAGAAACCGCCCTTGAAAAAAACCCTGAATAGTTCTCAAAAGTGATAATGGCAGGTTCATTTTCAGCTTGTCAGCTTTAGTCACTATAACAGCAGGTCAAGTACTGGTAGTGTCAAAAGCTGGCTCTTGAAGCCTTTAAATCATATAATATTTCATTTCTTTGCCGCAATGTGTATGTATTAATTAGGAATGAAATTCCACCCGACTATCAACTTTCCAATGGTTCTTGTTCTTTTATTAGCCTGCCCACAACCACTGGCTGCAGTTGCTTTATATCGAATGTGGAAAAAATCCACCTACTTAGATATGCATTTTTTGCACATGTCGTAAAGCTAGGAAATGCTAATGAGTTTTTCAGATGAGAGTCTGATTCTGGCTGCCCAGACCCTTTTTTTTGGACAATGTAAAGGGAAGCTGAATATACTGTGCACTTTGTCCTCACATACATTTGTCAAAAAAAAAAAAAAAGCAACTCATCAATTGTTAACTTCATAGTTCAGGCAGCAATTTGATTTCAGGGCAATTTTTATATCAGCTGGCTTCCAAAACTGCTCCATGGTCTTGCTTTTAAAACAGGTGTTTCTTGTCCAACTGTTACTAGGCCTGGGATAGCACATTACAACCTCTGTGGGCCCTTAGTCTGCCCTCCCAAGGAAGAACACATTTGTTTTATTGGTGAAATGTTACATCTCTTACTGGGATATCATTTTGATTTCCTGCTGGGGATTTACAAGGCGGTAATGAATCTTCATAAGGCTGTGGATGTCTTGGAGTAATAAGACCACTCTCAGCTTGGCTGCCAGCAAAACACATAATGGTTTAACTGTGCCAACCTACTATATGTCTTGCAGGCAACTTTCCAAAATGACACCTCAGTGACTCGCTGGAAATGCACATGTGGTTTTGCATTATAGTAAGGCCAGTTTCACTACATTCATCCTTTAGTTTTGACACACAGTTCAGATTTACGATGCACCACTGTGGATGGCAAGTGTGTAGTTTATATCCTGTATACACCAACTGATGGTGCTCAAAAAGAACACTTGTTCCAGACCCAAAATAAACTGAGGGCAATAGTCATTCCATGGCGAAGTAAGAGGCCCTCTTTTACAACAGAAGTTGTGTTTTTCATTATAAATTTTCTATTGAGGTCTGCCAAGGTTAGTCAGTTTCCCTTTCCCTCCTTCCTCCTTCCATGGCCCATTAGTTCTTACAACTGGTCTTGGTTGACCACTGACAGCTGTTGGTTGTGTATGGATTAAGTGTTTATAGATAACTTTCTTGAACAACGTATGTTAACTCTTTTATTAAAACTGTGGACTGTAGCATTTTTAGTTGGCAGTACAAATTTCAATTAGTAAAAATGTCACACATCTCTAGTTGGGGTCTTAATACTTTAATTCCAACTTTTAACTCAACTCCGCTGGCCGGGTCCCTTGAAATGCCTCCTAGTCAGAGCGGCCTTGACCACTTGCCTCACAGCTCACAGAGCCCTTGTGCAAGCTGTGATTTATGTTAGCTGCAGCACTTCTACAGCAGAGCTGGGACTCCCCGTCATAATGGAAATTAATTGGTCTCCCTGACAGGTGCAGAAAAGGACATATTGCATTCTCAGCAGCTCAGGCCTTGGCTATGCAGGCCTCACAGCCAGGAGGTAACCTGGTCGGCAAAGACCTGCAACTTAGCACTGCAAGAACTGTAAAAATCCCTGGTGGGTTTAAAGTTACTCAACCTTAACCCAAGGAATTATATTTTACTACAATGGACTCTAAAGATTTCTATAGCTATTTTAATAAATAGAAGCCACACATTATTATTATTTAATTGTTTTATTATTATCAATAATAATAATAATAATAATAATAATAATAATAATAATAATAATAATAATAATAATCTTTAAGTTTTATACTTCAGTAGTATTGTGTTAGCTAATTCTGTGCAGGTGCCAGCCTTGTATTGTTTTCAGTCCTAGATTATTTATGCACATACAGTGATTTTTTTGTAACCTTTTTTGTTTTTTTACAGGCAGACATGATTCTGGTTTTCAGAGTATATAATGCTCCCTCTCTAGTGTGGAGGTGGTATCTAGCTATCGGAGTATATAACGCCCCTCTCTAGTATGGAGGTGGTATCTAACAGTAAAAGGCTTCATATTACAAATTGTTCCTATTGGTTTCTCAAGGACCAATATGGCTACAAACATGTTTCTGAAGCTGATCAGGCTAAGCAGAACTCTTCATGGCAAGTCATTGTGGATATGCTGGGAATGACCCACTTTTTTCTCACCTTCTTAGGCTAAGACATGGATAAGGTGTAGAATAATAATTGGTGTTATGCATATTATTGATGATTCGCTGTTCTCCTCAAGACTGCGAGCCAGCTCATTGACACCTATACAGGTGTTAATGAAGCCTTGGAACGTGCAGATCTAGGGTAGATTTGGAGTTCTGACAGCTAAAAATGTGTTAATTTATTTCTTATTAGGTTTCATATGTTTATCCATCTTGATTTTGGCTCATAAATTGATGTTCTTAATTTTAAAAAAGGTAGTAGCAGTAATCTCTAACCCAGATATTGAGACGGCTTAGAAAATGGCTACAATTTTGGTAAATAACTCAATGGATGCAGATGACAGTATAACAAGGCCTTGTTTACTACAAAGATTAACGGGTTGTATATAATTCGAGAAGTGGGCAGCACTCTTGGCTGCTAGTTCTTATTTGCATAGCTCCAGAGTGCCAGCAGGGATCATGTTATAGAAAGCTATTCCTGAACTTAGAGTTGACCTCCACAGCACGGCAGTTTCGTGTTTTACAGTGGCGACAGAGAGTCTCCAGCGGAATGCCGTAGTACGTGAAGTAAACAGATTTAGGCTGTCCTCCAACATCGTTTTCTTGGCTGACAAGAGAGAACTGACAGTGGAACTGGGTTTTAAAGCACTCTCATACCCAGCAAGTAGCTCCAGCCCCAACTTCGCTTCACTCTGAGTCGCTTCCCAGGGGTTGCAAGGCGAATCTCAGTAAATAAAAACATCAGGCTAAAAAACTGAACAAGCACCTTGCACACTACACTGCCCAAACACTACTAATATTTCTTTATCCATGAACCTTTGCTTTAACCAAGAAATTTTAATAGTAAATCACATATTTTATGAAGCACTACCAAATAATGTTAAAATAGCCAATTTTTTTTACTATGATTTACTCTGCATTTTATGGTCGTTATGGGTTGCATTTTTCCTAACCCCTAATGGTTTTAGACACATATTTTAAACTGCAAGTAAAATCCATCTTTTGAAAACAAATTGCACTATTAATTTCTCCACTAAGCAAATAAACAGTAAATTATATGAGTAATGTTTTAACGGGAAGCGATCATCAGTGTCTTCAATATCAGTTTCCTTTGCTCGTACATTACTTTATAAACTCGTTCTTTAACTAGAACTCCTTCCTGATTAGAGAAGCATAATAGCTGTAAATGGGCCCATTCCCCCCTTTCATCAGTGAAGAAGCTGTCGATTAGAGCATGCTGAATCTTCTGATCTGTCAAGATGTTGCCGATTATGACACACCTATTACACCCACAGATGTCTTAGTGTTAGGTTTTAATTTACTCAGCAGCAGTGGCTCGGCTCAGGGGCCTCTCCAGAGCCAAAACCGAGAACAACAAAAAAAAAACACTATGATGGATAGCTGTCATTGCAGAGCTTCCTCCTTTGATGGATGCCATCTTAGCTTCATAAATAGCATATGTGGGTTAACTAACAGAAGTCAGGTTACAACCCCAATAAAACTATCAAAAAGCGCCTTACCAATAGGAAGAGAGAGAACAGCACAGCAATAAGAGAGTCATCATCAGGTTCAGTAACCGCATTGGGAATTTGCTATTATTGGCTTAAATAAACAGCAAAAATTAGACAAAATTTCTAATAAAGCTATTTCCCTTTCCCAGTATCCACGTCTGAGTAAAAGGGCCTTAACTGAACTAGGATTAGTGGTCGGCACCACACAGGTCTGCACCACATGAACAACATTTAAGCCACCAAATGGAAACCAAGGGCTAGAATCCTAAGCCACCCAACCCCTCTGTCAAAGTCCAGTGATCAAAGCCGATATCCGAGGCTTAGTCCATAAATAACTTGAGGAGCTTTTTCTATATTTCACAGGATGATTCAAAAGAGCCTTTAAAGTTAATCTAAATTGGAAGTAAAATATCTGACATAATACTCTGCAATACGGGTGCACCAACTACTAATCCCATAATACAGACCCAGCCATCTTGGAGAGCATACACTTTTCTATGGCTGAATACCAAAAGAATACAAATCTGGAAGTATTTACATAAATTAGCTTGTATTAGGTCACCATGACATAGTGTGCAAATTCCAAATCTTTCTTTTATACCAACTATAGTGTCATGTCGTTTCTAAAACTAAAATGAGCATATGAGCCGATGTGTTTCGATATGAATAAATATTCCTTATACAGTACTAAAACCTTGAATATATCCAAAACATCAAAGGGAAAATGGGAATTGGGTCGTTCATTCATTTTTGTGCTGCAATAATACATAGTGGTAATAATAACATCACAAAACACTGGTTAGCCACGATCTGATCGACTGCAAAATCATATCATTCCTCCCTTATCAAAGATTTCAAAGATTGGCTAACGACCTTCATAACTTCAATCTTTGAGCAAAATGGAGTCGTGTTTTCATATCACCATGACAACAAATATTTTTATTATTAGAAGTACGTTCCAAAACACAGATGTACTTACCTTGATGACTTCCGGCGTCTGCTGGATTGACAGAGTTGGTCCAGTGTCTCGGATAGCTGCAGGTATGGAGCTAGTTTGCAGATTCTGCTCAGACTTGCCAGTGTTTGCCACAGTTTCTTGGAGAAGACGCATTACTTCCCCTTCTCGGGATAACCTGCCCTTGCCTGTCCCGCTTTCAACAAGTTCCTGAGCAAAGTTTTCAATGCTCTCCAAAATACGCAACAAGAGAGCCCCATCCTCCTCCTCGTTTGTAGTGTAGCCATGCCTGCTTTTGTTCTTTTTGGACGAGAACGGGGTGAGTGTGTCCACTGGAGGTTGACTGCTTCCGGAGTCAAAGGACAAGTGCTGGTGCAGACCTGCCTGCTGGCTGCAGTTCTTGAGCTCAGCGCTTTTCCCATTAAGACATGGTTCTAGTTCAATTTTTTGGGAAAGA
Organism: Acipenser ruthenus; assembly: GCF_902713425.1. Taxonomy (NCBI): domain Eukaryota; kingdom Metazoa; phylum Chordata; class Actinopteri; order Acipenseriformes; family Acipenseridae; genus Acipenser; species Acipenser ruthenus. Next base: position 7,400,591 of record NC_081200.1, on the reverse strand, counting down.
CACTCTAAATCCATTAGCAATTTGTCAATGTCATCCTGGTCATTACTTTGACCGGGTTCCTGGAAAGCTTCTCGGTTCTTAAGAGACGCATATGGCTTGCTGGCTCCAGGCAGTGCAAATGGCTCCAAATTTGGTTTAAAGGTAGTCCCATTCCTGATGTTTCCTGACAGTTTAGCAGTACTGTCAGTAGTTTCCAGCAGAGCAATTGGCTTTTTAGGCAACTGTCTAACCTCCATGAACCCCTGGCTGAATTTACCTTCCCCTCGTAGCTCCTTGTCTAGCACTTTCCCTACGTCATGCTCTTCCTCTATATACAATGCTACCATGGATTCCTTACATATATTATCACTGCTACATGACAGCAATGAGTTTGTAGAGGAATAGCTGTCTGAACGGTTTATTGTTACAGCTTGAGGTAGGGCACCGGAACTACTAACGGCAGTCGAGTTCTTATGAACACTGTTGGGGGTAATTGTATTACATTGCAAGTTGGCAAAGCTTTGTACTGATTGCACATTATTAGCTGAGTCTTGAGGGATTTGTTGGGGTTCCAAAGGAGATGAGAGAGGTAGAGTTTTAATTAAAGGTGGGGAATGGACCACATCTTCATATCTTGGTGGCTGTTCATTACCAAATATGGGGGAAAAAGGAGTTTGCTGCAATCCATGCAAACTATTTACAAGCTCAGCTAAGTCACTGTGCTCTGATCGCCCATGTTCAAAATCAAAGGGCAGCTTCTTCAGGTAGCTTGAAAGCCTTGCCATCACACTCCTGTAGATCACCTCTGGGTTTGTGAATGAATCGTTGTTGTCTCCACCCATGGATTTATTCTTGATGCACTGCTTAATAATGTCAGTGCATTTCTTCAGGTCTTCCGAGCATTTGAGGAGGATGTCCAGACAAGCCTTGATGTCTTCCCCTGAAGCATTGCTGTCTGCCTTGGCCTTTTCCAGGATCTTTGCTATCAGATTCTCTTCGGTCAAGCTATTCAGGTACAGTATTGGAATATTGTTGATGTTTTGCTCCAGAGAACTACTGCGACTCAACTTGTGCTCTTCCATCATGGAGTTCTGTACAAAGCCAAATGGTGGGCAGTTCTCATCACTGCTGAAGTGCCCATAAATTATGTCAAGATCAGTGGACCTTCTGCTGAAGGAGTCTGGTCTCACTTTTCTCCCTTTCCTAAAAGTAACATGGCTGGTGGAGTACTTTATTTTCTCAAAAGAGAACTCCTTGATCTTTCCACTGGCTAGATTTATGGCATCACCCGTTATGTCCTTAAGGCTGGTGGAACTCTGAATAGTTAATCCCTTTTTGACCCTGGGAGCACCCTGCATGATCTGGTGATAATCCTCACCTGTAGCTCCAGGGACAGCAGTGCCATTTTCAACAGCTGAAAATGTATTGCCGTGGTCCTCAGTACTAAAAGGTCGGCCACCAGTTGCAGGCTCAGCTATAGTATCCAACAGCTCTGAGCAAGTGCTACAATGGGCCACAGTGCACTCAACACCGTGTTTAAGGACCTGACATGGTCCATTACAGTAATGTACAGTGTGCTGAAAGCGACGATCAATGACAACACTGTTATAACAATTAGTAGTGCTAACCACAATGCGGTACGTTGCTGCCATAGTATATGTCTGTCTTTGTCTCACGATCTTCATACAACAGTCTTTAAATAGGCATAAAAATGTTCTTTAGAAACGTGTAATCAAAATGTCATTTTAAAAGACTGTAAAGTTATAGGCCCCAAACTTCAGCTTTGTGCTTCGTAAAGAACATAAGATGTGACAAACCTCTTGAGGCCTGCAGTGGGATGTGCGGTCGAATTACAGCTGCTTGTCCTGTGTCAGCAGAAGCCAACCCACTCGGTTACATCTCATTCATTAGAGCATGTTCCATGCTTACTGAATAAATCACACTATCCACCATCAAGGAATTGCTACCCATTTCTTAAAACCGCGGTCTGAGGCCAAGAAATAGGCCTGTCCGTTAGCTCCTAAGACCATCACAGTTTCAAAAGCAGAAACCTGCTGGCATGCAGCAATATTTTTTTTTCTTTTCCAGGTCGACAGGAATCTCCTGCTGAGTGACAGATGTCTTAAATTTGTATTGCAGATGTCATAGAAAGCAAGAAAAATTCCCTTTTCAGGCCTGTTTAGATTGGCTTTGAAGACGAAGAGGCGTACCTGCAATAAAAAAAGAAAAAAAAGAAAAAAGCAGTTAAAACCTCTTTACTGAAATACTCTTGTCTCGCTGAAAGAGTCAGTTTAACACTTCTTATTGTGGAATTAACAAGATGGGAGATTTTAATTTTAAAGCTGTGCTTTGATATAAAAGAAAAAAAAAATGATGCATCATCCAAAGTGAATTTACTGAATCAATGCAAACATCGCCCTTAAGTAAATCACACTTAATCCAGACATTTGTAGCCTAAATAATTAAGTAACTAAAATTGGGGAGTCAGATCCATGATCCAATCAGAAGACATCTACGCTATGAAATTCTTATATTTACTGAAATAGCAGCTACAGTACAGCATTCGTCAGCTCTAAAGCGAAACAGACAATACTGCTAATACCACATTTAACGTGACTATTGAAACCGAGCTACCTCATCCCATGAACGGACATACAGTACAAATACTGGCCCTTGGAAATTGAAACCATCATGGACAGTCGTCCTGTGGCAAATAAAACCTGGCATGACTGGTAACACCTCCCTTTGAAGACGGCAAAGTCTGGGCCTATCCCATGACATCAATAAAGACACTTGTAACTATAAAGTCTATATTTTTTCATGATGAAAATCAATCTGCTAGCCCTGCAACTACTACTTATGAACTTGTCAGATTTACTGTATGCTTTAATTAGACTACTGGAAGCCAGCAGTGCTGCTGGCCCAGGAGTCAGTGAGCATGTGGAGTTACTAACTCTTCTAGTCGAGGGCTGTTTTCTGCCACTGAAGGCATTGCTGCTGGTCACAACTGTATTGGGAGGGAGAAGGAGGCGCTAGTCGGTAAAGTTAAAACAAAGCAATTCTAAAACTTAAAAAAAAAAAAAAAAAAAACAGACTTGACAACATTAGGAAAATTGTAATAATCCTTCACGTGGATATGTTCTGATGTAAGCAGTGTCCTGGTTTACTATTCTTTGCCACCAAAGGAAAAAGGAAAGCGGTATTCCCTTATAAAAGCACTGCATGTTGACTAGTCCCTGAGTTCCTTATTTTTGTAAATCTATTGTTAACACTAAACCATTTGCTTAGTGTATTTTGAATCTTTTAGCATAGTGATCGATGGGCTTGAAGTTAAATCTAGCTCGTAGTCAGGAATCTTGGTGTGGTCTTTGACCCTAGCCTTACTTTCGAGTCACATATCCGCAATGTCACCAAGGTGTCCTTTTTTCACCTTTTAACATTGCTCGTCTGCGCCCTATGCTGTCTGCGCCTGATGCAGAAAGGCTAGTTCATGCCTTTGTTTCTTCCCAGCTCGATTATTGCAACTCGTTGTTTGCAGGTGTCTCCAAGGCTGCTATCAGCAGGCTACAATATATTCAGAACTCCGCTGCTCGCATTTTAACTGGCACTAAACTGGGTGCCCATATTACACCTGTTTTTGCTTTTTTGCACTGGTTGCCGGTTGACAGCAGGATTGATTTTAAAATACTGTTGTTAACCTATAAGGCTCTGAACGGTTTAGCTCCATGTTACATTGCTGAATTGCTTACACGTTACACACCCGTACATAATCTACGTTCTTCATCCTCGGGTTTATTGGCAATACCCAAAACTAAGCTTCACTCCATGGGCAATAGGGCTTTTTGCCGCTATGCGCCCAAACTTTGGAACAACCTTCCTCAATCTATCAGGGATGCTAAGACCGTTGATGCTTTTAAAAAACAGTTAAAGACACACTTTTACGTTCAGGTATTTTAATCATGATTTGGTTTTGATTTGTGTCATTTCTTTTTATATTACGTATACTCTTAATATGCTGTATGTATAGATGGTTCTCTGTGTTTTTTTGTGTTTGTACAGTGCTTTGAGATGCATGCATTTAGGCACTTTATAATATAAAGATTATTATTATTTATTGAATTCTTTGTGTATGTATAGTAAAACAACAATATTTATTACTTCTTATTAAATCGGGAATGTAAGCGTAGAGATTCTAGAGGCAGTTTTAATTTCTAATTTGATGGTCTATTGGTGGCCGCTGATAAAGCAAAAGCATCTCTGATTAAGGACACGTCTACACATGCAGTACCTCATGCATAGGAAAATCTCCTTTGCCTCATTAGCTGCAGCCAATAAAGCTATGGAGTAATGAGTGTTATAATAGGACTGGATACACACTGTAGAATGAACTGTACAATGTGCATCACTGGTATAAAAAAAAGACTGTCCTTTTAACCTCCAGCTAGGTTATATTTCTTTACCATTTTAATATAATGTGACATTTTTATGCTTATTTTTTGCCACGTGTGCTCAACTGGGACCTGTACAAACTATACATGAGCAGAGCTACGTTTCCCTTGACATTTCTTTTTCTTAGTTAAATCACATTTTTTGTGAATAATGGATCTGTAATGCTCTAGATTTCTGTGTTTGATTAAAGAAAACTCTCATGGGATATAGTATACCAAGCAAACTTATACCCTCCAAAATATTATGTATCAAACAGCAATAGGTTGAGAGTCCCAAGCTCTATTATTTCCAGTATTCAGCACTGTTATGAATGGTAAGCTGCCTTGAAAAAGGCCACAAATCAGACCCTTTTTGTACAAATGTTAAAGAAACAAGCAACATAACAAGCTGTGATTAAATTCTGCATCAACTCAATTCAATTACATTACTACTATTCATCACTGTCTGTCTCTCAGCCAATCGAAACACATGAAGCACAGGAAAATAAACAATCAACTAACAAAAAATGTATTCCTAATAAATTTGCAAAACTGACCATATATCTTGGGCAAAATACCATTATCTGACTCTCACATGCTGTGCTGTCCAATTGCCAGTGAGAAGACAGGAAATATCAACATGGTATTAAAACAATGACTAACCTTGGCATTCCCAATCAAAGGAAGACCAGTGGAATGTCTTCAGCCTAGAAGACCCCCTGCCTACAGCACTGCCCACTGAGGCTTTGGAAGATTAATGGAGACCTTCCTAGCCTAGGAGTGTTCAATCAACTGTATATCTGAGGTAGATTAGTGTCGGGAGAGTGAAATCCCTTCTTCATCTCACTCAGATAAAAAAAGATCTCATGACTATGCTCCTCTTATTACAGATTGAGCACATCCGTTCAGAAACCTCTCTTGTGAACATAGCTGCTTGATTAACATGCATGAATAATCAACCATCCCGAACAGTGTCTCTCATGCCCAACTGTTAGCACTTTCCCCATGTCTAAACACATCGCAATTGGTGTTTTGAGAAATTAAAGTGGTTTAGTGGCTGCCTGCTCAGCCAGATTGAATTCCGTAGCTGTATTTAACACTGCTATAGTAATACAGCATGTTGTACAACATAATTGATGTTTAAGACATGCTGGCTTGAGGACTGTATTTATTCTGTACATTAAAAGGGTACTGCGTAATGCTGTGTCACCGATCTGTAACTGCCATCTACAAATAACTTGGGGAATCAGACGTCTTTAAATAAATGCAATAAATTATGAAGCAGTAGGCAATGAATCACAATTCCAAAGCAGCGAGATAAATAAAAAATAAATTCAGGGTCTGACTTCACTAGTCTTGCATGCCTTTCATCTTAGGAGACCTGGGTTCAAATCTGGCTAATGTACCAAAGTCAAATGTGTTTGACAGTCTCTACTTTGCCACACTATTAAGGAAGAATAAGCAGTTAAATGACTGAATGGCAGGTTGGGTTCAGGTTGGGCTGCACTCGTTCCTGTGTCGTTGCCCCTCACCTTTCATAGTAATGAGTATCAAACAGAGTGGTCTCATCTAAATCCTGCTGGGAAAGAAACTCAAGACATTAAAACTAAAAAACTGCCTTTAGCACAAAGCCAGTGATTTTTCACAGAAAGACACACCCACAGGATACAAGAAATCAAATCTGGAGGCTGAGGATGACACCCAAATACTTCTGATGATTGATCAGATAAATATGGAAGACATATTCATTGTGCTTTTGTAGTCCTTCACGATAGTCTTTGAAGAGCTTATTCCCAGTTATATCTTTTTTTTTGTTTGTTTGTTTTAATAAAACAACCACAGTAACAAGGGTTAAGTATTAAAACATTTCATTTATAAAAATAAAAAGCAACCTGGAAAAAACATACTGCATTTCAGTTTTACAGGGACTCTAGAAAATGGCTGACAAAGCATTCTTTAAAAAAGTTTTATTAAAGTTGGGTCAACCACGGCAGCATTTGATACCCTTCCTGTAAACTAATAGTAAGTGCCTTGTTTTTAAAGAACAGCTGTGGTTTCAAATATGTTTTACCAATCTTAAAATGCTCCCTCACCCACAGAATAATGTTTACGTTTACTATTTTTCACATAGTTTGTGGTTTGGTCACAGTTGGCTTGGCAACCGTGACAGCTTACAAATAGACTATTTCTTTAACAGTAAATTTGAGCAAGAGAGAGAGAGAGAGAGAGAGAGAGAGAGAGAGAGAGAGAGAGAGAGAGAGAGAGAGAGAGAGAGAGAGAGAGAGGGGGGGGGTTAACTTCCAAGACTGAGGCAAATTGTAAGAAAGATATTTATATTATATGGCGAGACAACCACGCTGACTCACAGTTCTGTTTTGTAAATCACAGTTAGATAGATCAGAACCAAGATTAACAGCATTGGAATGTGATGACTGTCAAGCGCCACATTTGAAAAACCCCTCCTCATCCGTTTTATTGGACTTACCATACTTCTATAATAAAAAATACGACATGGAACATACAGAAACACTGTGCATTTAATCATCTTTGTAGAGGATGTTCGCCAGCCATGCACTGGCAGTGATGATGCATGCAATGTTTAATGACAGAGTGTGCCAAGCTTAATGGGGATATGAAGCTGAAAAGCACTCTACAGAACGGGTCATAACGTTCCCTCCTGAAACTCTATAAATCAATGGATCAAAAAGTGAAGATGCCTCTAGACTGCCTCTCCAAATTCAACAACAGATCAAGAGCCAGCTGTAGTCAGAACTTTATTAATTGTAATTGTACTTTATTATGTAATTGTACACACATTATTACCTGGTGTTTACCTATAGGATTTCTCATTGATATGAGAACATCTCGTCTTCATAAGTGTTCGGGAGGATATAGGGAAGCTTACACATCTAATTCCATTAAGGTACAAACAATGTATGTATATGAAAATCTGGTTTGGAGGAACGGGCAACATTTCTTTCACCTCACCCATTAAAAAAAAAGTGGATGTAACACATGTAATTTCTCTAGTTTTGATACGATCTAAAGATCTTTCCCCTACTTCATTAGTGCAAGATTTCCAAGTATGATATTTGAGCCCTAACTGGACCTCACGTTTAGCCTTGAGGCTAGACTACACACAAACACCCACACAACTCTCCTGAGCCATATAAGAAAGATGTAATAAGCCTGTCAAGGAGATTGCATTTTATCCCCACATCTGTGGCTTGTAACACTCAGATATGTGTCTTTTACCGAATCAGCAAAGTTCTCAGAGTAATCCTTGGTTTTCCTGAGATTTGCAGTTTGGTTTTCATTATTAATGAAAAGTGAAATTGCAGTTCCATAATGTGCTTTTTATTACATTTTTCGTTAAAATGCCTCATTTGTTACTAAACAACCACAGGTTTGCAAGGTCCACATTTTCTGTTTATTTGTTTGGGTTTCGGTGGTCGCAGTTTATAAAGTGCACATTTTGCATTACAACTGCTTCACAGCTGGGTCCAATATACTACTTTGTTTTAAATCTGTTGTGTGTATTCCTCTAAGACAGATCTGTTTAATTTGTAACCATATGACAGCTAGTGTATGTTTATATAACTCAATAAAAGAGGGTGGAGAGGGCATTAAAATATGAAACCCCTTTTGTTTAGCACCCTGTCCTGTCTTATCATTGCAAAAGGCCTGCCACGTAAGCCTCCTACTGTTTTATTTATTTTTGTTCCGTTATTACATTAAAAGCCTTCACAGAATAAGGATCTTGGCTTAGTGCTACAACAATAACTTCATAAAAGTTGGATTTTAGCATCGTTGAATATGGCATGTTGGGAACTGTTAAATATAGTTGAAGGGCTGTACAAAGCTCAGCTTCCTAATACAATTGATAAAACACACATAAGATTGTTTAGTGTAAAATCGCATTCGAATTCAAAGTTTAAGCCAAGAGTATATTGAATTGGAATTTATGGACATTTTTTTGGAATCTATATTATAATAAATAAAAAAGGAAAACACACGTATTGTGGACAAGTAACACAAATAAAATGAATGAACTGAAATGCATTTTTTATTTTTTAAATCCTGCGAAAATCAGGTTGATAATAAAAAATAAAGTACCTAGTAATACCTACTGAAATAGGCATGTTAATAGGAATGACTACATTAGCTTTTTAGTTGGTTCTAATTCAAACATTATTTTCCAATGATACACACTCCAAGAGGAATGCGTTTTCTCCATTAGCTTACACTATTCTATAAGTATGGCCTCTTCCAGGATATCTGAGCTTCCACAAAGAGAACTAAAGTTTTTTTGTACTCCACATCAGTGGCTGATTAGTCATATTGTGGTAGCTGCTGCTGTGGTACACTTGTGGTACTTTTAATCATATGAACTAATTGTTTTTGAAAGCCCAATCACACTGATTTATGTCTCATGTGACATCTGGACTGGGCAAGAGACATCAATCTGCACTGTGCCCTGCCCGAGACTAAATCTCATGGCTAAATTTTTCTTCCTGACTTATAGACCAATGAAAAGCACACCTCTCCTGGCCTGAGTAATGTAATGCAGCAAACTGATTCTCACTGGGTCAGCCTTCCAGCCAAAGAGAATTCAAACATTTTGTAAATATCAAAGCAGGGACATATTGCCGTATTCTTCAATTCATGGTCCAGATCCAAAGTCAGGCAGTCTACATGTGAGATGCACAAAGCTTTTAATACTACTTCTCAGCCTACATGAAAAATCTTCTTTCTCATTCTTAACTTTAATTGCCTGATCATTTAGAGTGCTTGTGATAAAGCATTCACACACCCACTTAGATACTGGCACAATTCATATTGAAATTTGAAATGCAGGTTAATTAAATAAAGATAAGCAGTGAACCAGCACTGGTGTTTTTACAACCACACAGGCTTCAAAATAATCTCTGAATGCTTTTAGTTTAATCAAACGTGGCATCAGGTGATTTATGGTTTGTTTGGTTTTTTTAAAATTATTATTTCACTTAAAGTACACAGAATGTTCTGCTGTGGTTTTTTTGTAAAGCAAATCTCCCCTGACAAGCATCATCTTGAAATCTCTCCCGCTATGCATAATGTTGTCTTATTTTAATGTACCATACTGTACAGCACCATTCCACCCTGATTTCAAATGTAATGGTTGTATTGGTCCTGTTGGATATATCTTCCTAACTATTTGCATACCAAATGTTCCCCTGCCACCAATCACACAGATCACCACCCTACTGACTTGCTAGCAGTAGAATAAGGAGTTAACTTACTTCTCATCAATGGCAGACCCCCTCACCTGCTCTTGGCCTTCCTCCAAAACTTTAAACCTCAAATGATTTAGATAGACCATAATGTGCAGCAACAGAAACAAACCCTGGAAGTGCTAAAGCTGGGGTTTCTCTAGAAAACAGATGTGTGAAATCACTTATTTTTTTATTGTTTTGTTTCGTTTTTTGTTGCAGGGCCTCTCCCAGGATTTGGAGGAGTCACCAATTACTACAAACTAAAGCCAGTGACCTTGAAAAGAAAGAAACTCCAATGCATCCCACTTCACAGACAAATTGGTTCAAGACCTCACATGTTGCTGGGGATGCACAACGGAAGCACAGGCTGTGGCATTCGTCTAAGAACAAATACTTTGCAAAGTGATTAAGAACTTTAGACTCTTTAGGGCACTAGACTTCGAGACTCAGTTTGTGCAAAATCTGATCATTTACTACATTAAAAGCTACTGTATTTACAGTACAAGGCAATTAAGAAGACTCTCTGTCATTACATTATAATAGTGTGTAATATATACATTTGTGTGTGTGTGTGTGTGTGTGTGTGTGTGTGTGTGTGTGTGTGTGTTTAGTTACAATTCAAACAGGAAGTAGTCAAGAACCCTGTAAAACCTCAATTAAAACAACAGCTGGACAACGATTAAAGGACTGGGTGGGTACTTATTATCAACTGCAGTACATTAGCCTAGGCAGCCTTTTGGAATAGCACCCAAACTAACATGTTATTAAACCATTTAGAAAGTTTAAGATTTAATAGAAGAAGTTTTCATCAAAAGCTTATGCATCCAGGGTTAAACTTCTAAAACACATTAATGTTAAAGCTTACCTCAATCTGGGGAGGTGGGGAGTGAAAACAGTACAGGGGTATTGAGCAGAAGCAGGCCTAGAAGGGTGTGCCTGAGTGTGTGAGTGTGTAAGAGTGAGTTTTATCCTAGTCAGTGGACACATCACATTTAAAATGATATATATAATACCATGATGTCACTTTAAGGACTTTTTATTTCTGCCAATACAGACAGAGCGACACACACAGCTAGTGAAGCTTGAAAGAAAGTCTGTTCCAACCTGACAGAAAGTGGACCCAGTCTGGCTGGAAATCTTTACGGCTGTCCATGACTCGTCTAGGCCGGCGTCGGGACCCCTGATGGACAGGGACAGCAGCTATGGCAACGGGTAGGACTCCGATGACACATCCACTTGATTGAAACATCAGGGCCGGGCTGGAATGTAGCGACTGCTGACTCATAGGGCTCAGTCACGGCTCTTCCAGACAGGGTTAATGGAGCACCCACCAAAATGGCCAGGTGCTTGGCATACAGGCCTCTATGATTGACTCAGCATCCATGGGGGTCTAATGTGGTGTTTGGGGGATTTCATTGTCCTATTTGATAACCCTTATAAAAGTTTACCACAGTAAATTTGCATGGGCATTTTGCAGTTTTCCCATGCTTAACATGGTTTGCCATGTTGTTTAATATGCTTTATCATATCTTTCTGGGCTTTACCATGCTTTCACTGTGCTTTATTACACTGTACTATGCTTTTACAGGGTTCTGCCCAGGAATTCTGTACAGCCGGGCGGCAGAACATTATAGACGGGAGTACATGTAACGGAAAAATTAACTTGCCTTACCTTAAATATATAATACGACAAAGAATTTGAATAATGTGTTGTCTTTCGTTGACTATTTCTGACTATGTTCTACATTCTTTTTCATTACTATTTATTATGGTAAATTACCGTGCTTATTTAGGCACTCTACGATTTGACTGGGGAAAGATAACGTAGGGTTATTGGAGTTCACAAAAAATAAAAAGCGCTAACCTTTCCTTTTTAGCATAGTTCTTGAGCTTATTGCTTCATTTAAATTGTTTTCTTTTTGTTAAGTTTTCAGGGCATTTTGTTAATGCATGTCCATTTTTTGTTTTTCGCTGTTCTACATTTTTTCAATGCAACGTTCATTTTAACCATTTTTTTTTTTACACAACAGTACTCACACACGTTTGGTCACCATCATAACTTTGCATGAAACTGGAGTGTAATAATCCAGCACCTCTGCACTTATGCATTTGTATGTCAGCTGACAAGTGTTCAGCTAATATCCCATCATGCCGTTCTGGGGAGAACCATGTTTTATTATGGGAAACCTATAAGAGAATCCTTTTAATATTTTTTTTTATCGTTGAGAGATGAAATGGTAGCCATACCAGTCCAGAGATGATAGACAAAGAGGAGGAGGGGTAATACATTTTACTGGGCTAACTAAACAATATTGTTTAGTTAGTCCAATAAAAAGTATCACCTCTCATTCTCTTTGTCTAATATTCTTTTATGCAATACCGCTTTCCAAAATTCCTTTAAAATCATAAAAGCAACAATGTACACTTGATCTTTCATGCCCCATATTGTCTTGGATTTCTCAAATTTGATATCATATATAAGTAAGCAGATTAGTGGCTGGTAACGGTATTTTTCCACACATTTATTAAGTGGCCCATGACTGAGATGCCATCTGGTAACTCCATAGCTAGAAATAATGATGGGAAGAGGAAGCAACGCCATGCTTTCCTCTAAAGGCATCACCAGCTGGAAACCTATTCAAATACAGCATTCAATGTTGCAGAGCACTCCTACATTCAAACAGTAAAAGAAACAAATGGTGTTAGAAAGTTTACACAGAAGTCATTAACCATCTGCCAATACATCTTCCAAAGCAAAATCACTGGCTTCTCACTTACAAGTGAAAATAAACAATATATATTTTTTTCTTCATAAAAGTAAGTGCAGTAATATTTAGGCTACTGAGTAAACGTATCACGTGAAATAACCTTTTCTAATTTCAAGGCCACATTTAAAATACAAGCTCCCTGCAATTGATAGAAATATGGTACGCAAGCCATTTTTTCATTTGATGAAGCTTAAATGTAACATTAAGTAACAGACCAAAAAAAAAAGTTTTTAAGTAGTGCAGTTATTTGGTTAACCTGGAATCAATTAGCGTAGCTCCCTGACTGTGACAGATGTTTGTACGCTTTAGTCAAAGCTGTACTATTCACCAGAAAGTCACGGAGACTGGCCTTTGAACTCACATTTAGGGAAGCTAGTGGAAACTCTTCAATGAGGGGTGCATTGATCTGGCTCACATCTTACCAGGCCCTGGTGGCCCACTAAAGTATCTTTGCTGAACCGGAATTTTACAGTACAGGGAATTACAATAAATTACAGACCAGTTTGATTAATAAGTCATAATGGCCAACACAGGAGGTCTAGTCTGCAGTTAATGACCGGCCAAAAAAAAATCTGTACTGCAGCATAGTGACTTTGTAGTTGTATTTCTGCATTACACGCAAGAGCATCTGTCAAAAAACACCATTACATTGTTGCAAAAACTATGATGCTATTTAAATAGAATGACCAGTGGGAATGCCAGGAACTAATTTGAGAACCTTGAGTCACAGGGTTATATAATGTGTAAGCTATGGCAGCGCTCCTCTCCGGTAAGCAGAAGCCCATACTGACGCATCTAAAGTATTGAGGAAAACCATTATAAATGACCTGTGTCAGTGTGTGCATAGTTTTCACACTCAACAATTGCACACTGTAGTAGATCAGCCACTCACAAGATCAGCCTCCAGCAGGGCTCTCACTCAAACAACATTGGGAAGCTTCTGGCAAATGTAGTGACAGCTGGCACATTTCTCCATATTGAGAACATTTTAATAACAATTATAATGGTATTGCCCAAAATCAGTCATCATTGCATAGGCTGTGATTTGCATGTAAACCGATCCAATCCATTTACAGTATATTTCTTCCATAACCTTTAACACAATCAGAAGATATACCAGAGTACTAAAGGATTAACATTTTGACAATAAGTATGTCAATGTCCATTTGTACTTTCCTACCATAAGAGAGGATAACCTTCAGACAACCCCGTACCCAGCAAACTATTAAGAGGTTAATCATGTCCTGATGGATACGGGGGTTCCAGGTTATGGCTGGCTCAGCCTAAGCAAAAAGTAATATACTGCTAAGCCTGCCCTTTAGGTTGATAAATCCTACTTTGATAGATTTTTTTTTTTTTTTTTACTTGGATCAGATTCAGCAGCTCATTCCTATTAAAAAAAAAACACATCCTGTCAGAGGGGATCTGGGAGCTGCCAGCAACATAAGATAATTGGGATTTTAAGGACCATTACTGCTGAGAAGTATGGGTACCGCCGAATACACTGTTACTTGAAAATGCTGAGACATACAGTTATAGACTGTACTGAACCACCCAGCAACTCTTTCAACTTTATAACACAACATGCTGTACTCTTTGTGCTTTTCCTCTTATCAGATTGCCAGTGTTCTCTATTTGGTTGGCATCTGGGGCTGATCAGGCTGATATAGTTGCTCCTACAGCAGTTTGTACAGATTTCTGGGTAGAAATTGTGTGGTTTAATACAGGCATCCACTATTAGAACTTGTGTAAAAGTATATATATACATATCACACAGCTTTGCAAGCTTGCCTTTAAATCTAATTACATGCCACATTAAACACCTAAAGCAAAAACTGTGTCAGAATGTACCAGACATAAATGAAATATCCATCTCAAGGCCAATGCATTCTGGTCATGGCACCTCTGCATCTGCAAATTGCAAAAAACAAAACAGATGAGGCCCGACAACCAGTTAGCTAACTTGCTTAAACAGGAGAGTAATCCATCAGATATGGAGATACAAATGAAGAATCAGATCTTTTTTCTTCTCATTTCATTTCTTTCGACTTTCCCAAAAGCTGGCTCTGCTGATGTACACTATTAAAAACACAGAGAACAGAGGCTGAATGTCACTTCATAAATTCTGCTTTAAATAAACCCCTCCAAGTAAATAAGCCAGGGAAGGCGGACACACAATCTACAATGACGTTCTCAGACATACAGTATCTGGTATCTTCGTTCTAAGTTCTCCAAGTGGGCTTAAGTAAAAATGAAAGTTAAGGAATAACAATTCTAAAGACTATCTAACCAAAGTTCCTTCTGGCTTGTGGCCAGTGCAGCACTGTGGTGCCACATTGTAGGCCCTTTTCTCTTTCCATTTAGTACAGCAGTGAGGCGCCATTAATAGTTTGAGATGGTGGTCTAAAAAAAAGCAACTGCCACAAAATCAATGGAAGGCCAACAGTTACCAATCCGGAGCTCTGCCAGCCAAGCCCTTAGGTCAACTGGTTTCCTGTTGGTCCCTGACAATTTTGCTTTCCATGACTAGTAAACATGCAGCTGTTCAAAATGATGTTGTTAATCTTGGTTGGTATTATATAAGATTATTCTGTGCCTCACAATGGGTTTGCATTGCCCTATAGCTATAAATTCACACCCTCGTGACTACAAGCAATGACTTAAAAATAAATCTGGTTATTGCATCAAATATACTGCAGAAGAGCTGAGCCAATACTGGGGTTTGATGTGGTAATGCAGGCAGTGCTTTCAACTTGATCACACCCCCATGGAAGAGAAGCAGGTGAGTCTGAATGTGGTATCGTGTCAATGCCATTGTAGAAGTGTTGAAAGATCTGGCATTCTTGTTCAAGGATATATCCTGGTTAACTACTGGAATAAAGACTACTGGAATGTATTGTATCTTGCATTGACGCAAATCCAAATGACAGAACGGCTGCAGGAACCGCATTGCTTTAGCTGCTTACACATACTTTCTTTTGCATACAGCCCTTTGCGGGCTCTTTGGTTATTCAGTAATCCCTATTGGTAGATAAACCACAGTACTCCATGAATGTTGATGAAGTATCCTCTATTTACCTCTACCCATATCTTTTACTTTAGGAGATGTGCTGAATATTTTTTAGCATGGATAGGATTATGTCAATATGTACTGAATTGTCAAAAATAATATAAGTCATTTTAACATGCTGTAATTGTGTGGGCTGTCATACAGAAGAGCATCCCAAAAATAAAAAAAAGCCAGGATAGTCTCTTAGAAATCCATACAGGTGTCTGTACATGCATCTCATTAGTAACTTTGATGATATATTAAATCAATGAATGCCTTTGCCACTTGTCTTGGCTCTTACTATTAGGCTCCCCAGAATGGTACTGCATTTGAAGTCTTACCTGTTCAATACTGTTATACCTTGTATCTACTGAAAAGGTGCCTCATTGTTAACCATTACCTTTAAGTGACTTTGCATATGCAGCTGAAGTGGTCATGAGAACAAGGTTTATTGTATTTGCCAATAAAGAACATAATAACAATGAATAACAACAGGCTAATTACTCTAAACAGATTAGGAGGCAAAAGCAAAACAAGGTAATACAATGTTATGCACATTCAGCCAACCAGAAGTCTCTGCTGATGTTGTGCACGCTCGGTTACACTTTAAGGATAATGGCACACATGACCTACGCTTAACCCTATTATTTTAAAAATGTCATGGTTATTTTTTTGCGATTAGCACAGATAAGCACATTCTGAAAAAGGGTGTAGCTATGGGTAGAAAAAAAGTTTAGGAGGGAACATTTAGACTTTTGTATTTTTATTTTTTTACTCTGCTCACATTTTCCTAAAAAACAAACAAACTGTCTAACAGCAAAATGATTAGTTTTGATGTGATGATGTACATAAAGAGGCACTGCACCCTAACATCTGAATAAAATCTATATCTATTCAGAATTTAAAATAAGCTCACAATGTATTTGAAACGAGACTTAAACTAAAAAGAAATAACAAGTACCTGTTTTTGTGTCTTAATGAGGAGAAACATAATATTTTAAAAAGTACCAAAATAAGAGAGTGTTGAACCCAACATCCCAAAAAATAAAAGGCTCAGAGCCAAGAATTAACATTATATTCTTAGAGCAATAAAGTGGGGGGAAAACAAGAACAAATTACTCATTTATTTTCTTTTCCGACACTTCTCTTTTAACAGCTTGACCTTATAAGGCTTACACAAACAACTGTGCTCCCCAAACTCCGCAGATAAAGTCAGTTGTTGTATGGCCAGCAAGCCTCATTAGGCTGGAGGGTCTGGCCTGCAACTTTTCTTAAAGGTGTGCAATAATTACTCAAGACAGCCCGCTGTTCTTTCAGCTTTAATCTTTTTATTACAGTTTGTCTTGACCGTGAGCTCAATCACACGTGTATTATACTGCCGCCTTCTAGCAGTTGACTGTGGTATAATGCTAGCATTATATTACTTGCTGTTGGCCAGTACGTAAGCCAGCACAACTGAGTGCTGTAGGTATTTACCCGAATTTCTGAAATCTTTCATGAAAACATCATTCTGTTTTCATAATGGCACTCCACTGTCTATACCCAGGAGTTAAGCACAATCATCGGAAAGCACAGTAATATTACAGTAGTTATTAAATCCACAAGCCTTTCATGGAGTGCACTTCATCAGAACATTATTGTCCTGATTCTACTATAAATTGGGGGAAAAAACACCACACAATTGTATTGTTTAGTTTTTAGAGGCGCAAAGTACTCTGGTAGTGAGCACACCAAGTAATCTCTACTGCTCAGCCACCAAGAGCCCTATTGGGATAAAGGGACCAGCTCAAAGATACGTAGCTCCAAGCTGATGCTATAATATGTGCTGTCCTGGTAAACCAACTGTAAACAAGAGTCTGAATTAAATCTCTTTTTCAAGCATGACTCCTCATGTGAAAAATCTACAAATATATAACTTCCAATTGTACTTTAGAAAGGAAACATTATATGAAAACCATAGGATTTTTGGCTGTACATTAATATAGCATTTCATAAGCCACACCTCTATTAAAATTGTTCCAACTGACATAAATGGAATTTACCATAAGCATTGGTTTACTCAAAACAGTCAACTGTACTTAAAAAAAAAAAAAAAAAAACTAAAAAAAAAAAAACAAAACTTTTTTTTTGTCAATCTCACTGTGTCTCGCTGGTCCCATTGCTGCATTAGCAAATGGTCCAACCGCTGAGAGAATGATCATGTGGATTTAAGATTATGATTGAAGATCACAGAGCGTACCGGCGTACCATGTAAAACAAGATTGCTCCCTGCTGCTCTCTCCACCCGACCTCTGGAGCGTTTACTGCAGCTTTACCAGCAAAGGAATTTTAAATGATTGTGGAACTAGTGTTGATCAATTACCCACCTCTATTGCGACCAGCTATTTCGACTCCTCTCTGTCAGTCCCACTCATTCTAAAGATCTCCCTCCCCTCCCCGGTATAGAGGGATTACACTTTCATCGGTTTTCATATTCCAATGTCATTTACCAGCACAGGGGGTCGGCAGTTAAACTGCACTAGGGTTATACAATGAGCACAAAATGGTAGCTTTTCAGGCATTGAATACTGGAAACATGTTGTTTTTAAATCTATTGGCAAGGTCAGTTTCCTTTGTGGGCCTGGCCAGGAGGAAATCAAGGTTCACAATTTAGAAAAGAGTAAGGACCAAACCTTAACATCTGGAGAGAAAGCACATCCGAAAAAGAAAGAATGAAAAAAAAAATCTATAAGAAAACTAGATGTCGCTTCTTCACTGTACAATTCATTTAGTTAATCTCTATGGTGATCTTCAAGGAACAAGGACATTATGAAGAAAGGCAGCAACAGCTAAACATCTCACATCATATCAAAAACACCACGGATGGTACAGCAAGTCCACTGTACCATCCGATTCTCTCAGGTTTTTCAACTGGACGTAACGAGACGGTTTATTTAGTGAAGCATGAAAGCAAGCGACATCAGGTTGTGCCCCTTTGCAATAACTACTTTATTTTTATTCCTTCCGAGTAAAACCATGTGTGACTTAACTCCTTGCTGCTGGCTCTGGGGATACTGAAGCCATTACTCAGCGGGCGATTTGCTTTCAAGTGTTTGTGGGGGAAAAAAAGTAAACTAATGGAGAAACCAAATGAGTCTGTGGCGAGACTTTAGTTCATTAGAGAGTACTGTACAGGTACTGTAATTAGACAGAAAGCTAAACTCATGTGGTCTTGGCTCAGAGATCACAGAGCAAGCCCCAGATCTCAACCAGCATTGAAACATACAATGGTAGTAAGTGGAGGAGTGATGAGTTGCTGCAATTTTCAATGACTGTGGAAAAACTGTATCGCAATACAAGAAAGGCTATCAAATGTCATGAGAACAATCTTATCTCTCTCTCTCTCTCTCTCTCTCTCCTGTGACACAGAGCACAGTACACAAAACAGTGCATAGCCTTGTGCAGCTGGTCACATTTCTTTATTCTCCAAATAAAGCTGCAGAACTCAGGTTGCTGGGGTAACCATGACAATTATTCTGCATTCCAAAAGGAGGGTTTAACCTCGCTCTACCAAACTGCTTATACCCAGTGCATTAGTATAATAATAATAATAATAATAATAATAATAATAATAATAATAATAATAATAATAATAATAATAATAATAATATTATTATTATTATTATTATTATTATTATTATTATTATTATTATTATTATTATTATTATTATTAATACTGATTGAATAAAAAGACTTGGTACTGGAAGTAAAACTGAAGTTAAAATAGGGAAACAAAATAAAAACTAAAAATATCCTGGCAGTTTCTTCTAAAAGCACCGAGATGTGAAAGTGAAATTGCCCTGGTTGAAGCCAGCTCCCCTCTCCAGTATCCTCTACTAATCACTGCCGACAGCTGACCTGAATTTGTCCGTATCACTTCATGTTTCCATCCCCTATCATGCTGCACGAGAAACACAGTTTAACCGCTTCATCGCTATTTGTTACCAATCACAGGTCTTCTATTACACGATGTCATAACCAAGTCCAATTTAACAAGGATGTTAGTAACATGCAAACATTGAAAATTAAGGCTATCACCATCATAAAAAACCAATGACCTACACCCTGTGTATGTACAGTACCTGGAGATGGCCACCACAAAACTCTCAAGTGTGCCATACATAGAGGCGTCTGCACCATATGCCCATCTTCAAGGATGTACACCCCAAGCAGCAGAAGACCTATTTCACTGAATGTATTTGGTAGGAGGACCAATGTAAAACAGATACTCAGCTCTGTTCAGATGAATGCAACTGTCAAAGTAGCATTTCCTCATATTAGTAGTGGGCTTAAGGTCATTGCCTTTCTTTTGGAGTAAACCACTGTCCATCGAGAAGCATTCCAGATGGAATTGCTTGGTTGATGAATATGTGTTTGTACTTGCCAGTTGTCATGGTATCATCAGTTATAACCAATGACTTTCTGAAACTAAAACTTGCAGGAATCCTCCACCAAGTTTCTTTCAGCTGTTGGGCTTTGTCTCCCTTATCATCCATCTTTAGGCCTGTTTGTCCAGACAGTTGGGAATACTAAGCCACACCACTGATAAACACTATGAAAGGATGTTTTTATTACAATATATACAGTACTGAGTGTATATAGCCAAGCACAGCATTATCTGTTTACAGTCTACTGTTACAGAAGACCACAAAGACTAAATGTTGGCAGCTTCACTGTGTGGAATGAACCATTTCTTTTCCTACATACAAAATACCGCTGCACACCACATTGTATAATAATTTCACTAACCGTCTAACTAATCTTGAATAGGTAAATCTAATTATATATATAATCATATTCGCTAGAAATGACAAAAATACCTTGCACTTATTTACCGCCTCAGCAGAAATTGTGCGACATGGCAAATGACATATCTGTGTGATATGTGAGATTAATATATAAAAAAACAGAATCCACACAGCAGCTCTTGAGCCTCTATTTAAAAGTTTTAAACAGCGGAAAAGTAAACAAACCAGATTATGCGCGTGCATGCATAGTGATCTCTATGGAAAGCCATTTGGGTCAAAAAAGTGTTGTGCTGCTTTAGAGCAAGTCAGAACCTGAAATGCTTCGCTTAAGCAGTGTCCATCTTGCTGGAAATGTTGTGTAATGATTTTTATATAAAGATTGGATATATTTTATATATTTTTTGTTGCTACTTTCTGTTATGTGGAATGTAATAAACGAGAACCAAAATGGTGAGTTTTTTCCTCTTCATTTTACATTGTCATTTCCATGTTTGTTTTATTTGAAATTAATTTCAGTTTTCATTTCCTTGTTCAACTACAAAAAGGCACAAGTAAACCTCATGTTATTACTTTATGAAAACATGTCTATGGCCACTGTTTACTGTGAAAAAATGAGAACGGCAAGGAATGAAAAGAAAAGTAAAAATAAATAAAATGTGTCAACTTTATGTACTATTTATACTGGGAATAAACAAAACAACATTGAACTTTATTATGCATCCTTTGCTTTGTAGTTAAGTCAAAGTTAAGTCTACTTTAAAAGTTACATATTGCAACATCTTGCTGTACAATACAGGCACACACACAGGGGCCACACCCCCTGCCCCTGCTGCTATGCTGTCTCTGTCTGCATTCTGAGCAAATAATGGCTTTTATTACTTTTTGAAAACTAACGAATATCCAAACGAATATTTAAATTATGAGTGAATATCTGAACATGAAAATCCCATGTTCGTCCCAACGCTAATCTTTATTATCCATTATTATTTATCCTCATCATGTAACTTTATGCCAGTCAGCTCAGGCAGCTTCTTTATTTAGGGTAGCAACTTCGCCCTCCCAAAATGGTTTCTGTGTTCATTTCTAAAGCTTTGCTAAACACATACACCATGACTCGCCAACCATGGGATTCTATGTCCGTTCCCAATGGGTCTGTCAGTCCTCAGAACTGCTGTCCTTGTCCATCAGAAGCTTGAGACGCCAGAGCAGTTGGGTCACAAGGACTGGGTCCTTTTTCTATGGCAGTCTGGCCCGGTTTCACTCCACTTATAAACTGTTGGAAATGCATTATCTGTCCTTCATAGATTTAAGCCTGTCATTGAAAAAAAAAAGTGTTTCTGCAGCCAAAGTGACCCCAATTTGGGACTTTGTAACTTGATACTAGCATTGTGTATGTTTGGAACAAGGGCTTGATTTTTAAAGAGAAGCATGCAGAAACATCTGTAGATACACAATTGTCCTGACAGGGTTCTTCGGACAAAAACCACGCCTCCTCTTTAGAGTTTCAGTGCATCACTGACCAGCCCGACGACAAAATTCCCCACAGATAAAGATGCAACAGTAACCAGTACAACAGTAATGAACAACAACCCTAAACCATCCATGTGTTTCCTTGAGAATACAGCTTGTACGCAAGTATACAGTAATATGCAATGCTTTTTACAGATTACAGCAGTAACCAAACTATAAACTGTTAAAATAGCTCGGAGTCTAAATTCAGGTATTCTTCTAGGGTAGATATTTATGTAACCTCTGAATGATCGATAAAAAGCCACCTTGCTCTTAAGCAGTCTGCTTTGTTTGGCTGTGAAACGTTTAGAGATGGTCTTACATGGCGTCCGTTAATCCTGTTAAAGGCTGCCTTTCCTATTATCCAGCAGGAGGACACCAGCACAGATCTCCTTGGGGAACTGCTGATTTACAGTGAAAAGGTCAGCACAGACAGGCAGGCATAAACTATGTCTTCACAGCCTAATTTATTTATAGCCACCTCATCATAAAAAACAAAAGTGGATGTTAAAATCAATTTGTCAGCACGAATACAAAGACTAGCCTAAAATAAAGTTATTAGTTGAGGGAGTGAGATATTGGTAACCATTTCTGGGGTGATAATTAAATTAATAAATCTTTTTTGTTGCTGCTCAATGTCCGTTTAGAGGAATCACTGGATGAGCAGTCAGAGGTACTTGTTTCTACCCTGGGTTCACTGCTTTATTGTTGTTGTGTAGCACATAAGAAAGGTTACAAACGAGAGGGGGCCATTCGGTCCGTCTTGCTCGTTTGGTTGTTGATCCTTGAATCTCATCAAGCAGCTTCTTGAAGGATCCCAGGGTGTCAACTTCAACAACATTACTGGGGAGTTGGTTCCAGACTCCCACAATTCTCTGTATAAAAAAATGCCTCATGTTTTCTGGTCTGAATGCTTCCATCTAATCTCCATTTGTTTCTTTTTTCAGGTCGAAAAAGTCCCCCGGGTTGACGCTGTCAATACCTTTTAAAATTTTGAATGCTTGAATCAGATCGCCTCATAGTCTTCTTTGTTCAAGACTGAATAGATTCAATTATTTTAGCCTGTCTGCATATGACATGCCTCTTAAACCAGGAATAAAATAATTCAGGTCATTCTTCTTTGCACTCTTTCTAGAGCAGCAATATCCTTTTTGTAGCGAGGTGACCAGAACTGAACACAATATTCTAGATACATTGTAAAGTTTTAACATTACTTCTCTTGATTTAAATTCAACACTTTTCACTATATATCCAATCATTTTGTTGGCCTTTTTTATAGCTTCCCCACATTGTCTAGATGAAGAGATTTCTGAGTCAACATAAACTCCTAGATCTTTTTCATAGATTCCTTCTTCAATTTCAGTATCTCCCATATGGTATTTATAATGGACATTTTTATTGCCTGCGTGCAGTACTTTTTATTATTATTATTATTATTATTATTATTATTATTATTATTATTATTATTATTATTATTATTATTATTTATTTCTTAGCAGACGCCCTTATCCAGGGCGACTTACAATCGTAAGCAAATACATTTCTGTATTAAATGTAATTTGCCATGTGTCTGCCCAGTTATGAATGCTGTCTAGATCATTCTGAATGACCTTTGCTGCTGCAATGGTGTTTGCCACTCCTCCTATTTTTGTGTCATCTGCAAATTGAACAAGTTTGCTTACTATACCAGAATCTAAGTCATTAATGTAGATTAGGAAAAGCAGAGGACCTAATACTGATCCCTGTGGTACACTACTGGTTACCTCGCTCCATTTTGAGGTTTCTCATCTAATCAGTACTTTCTGTTTTCTACATGTTAACCACTCCCTAATCCATGTGCATGCATTTCCTTGAATCCCTACTGCGTTCAGTTTGAGAATTAATTTTTTATGCAGGACTTTGTCAAAAGCTTTCTGGAAATCTAAATAAACCATGTCATATGCTTTGTAATTATCCATTGTCGATGTTGCCTCCTCAAAAAAAACAAGCAGGTTAGTTAGACACAATCTCCCTTTCCTAAAACCATGCTAACTGTCTCCCAGGATACTGTTACCATATAGATAATTTTCCATTTTGGATCTTATTATAGTTTACATAAGTTTACATATAATACAAGTCAGGCTTATTGGTCTGTAGTTACCTGGTTCGGTTTTGTATCCCTTTTTGTGGAACGGTATTACATTTGCAATTCTCCAGTCGGTACAACCCCTGTCTCAAGAGACTGTTGCATGATCTTAGTTAGCAGTTTGTAAATAACTTCTTTCATTTCTTTGAGTACTATTGGGAGGATCTCATCTGGCCCAGGGGATTTGTTTATTTTAAGAGCTCCTAGTCCCTTTAACACTTCTACCTCTGTTATGCTAAAGTTATTTAAAACTGGATAGGAACAGGTCGACATGTGGGGCATGTTGTCTGTATCCTCCTTTGAAAAAAGTTGTTAAAAGTAATATTTAATATATTTGCATCTATGGTGTTGCCATTTGTCTCTCAGACATTTTATTTCTTCCTTGAATTTTCTTTTGCTGTTATAATATTGGAAAAACTTTTTGGAATTGGTTTTAACCCCCTTGGCAATGCTCATTTCTATCTCTATTTTGGCCTTTCTAACTTTCTTTTTGACTTGCACTTGCAGTTTCAAGTACTCTTTCTGTGTACTTTGTTCTTGGTCCCTTTTTAAACGCTCTGTAAAGTGCCGTTTTTCTCTTAAAACACACTTGGCTCTGGTCATTATTTTTGGGAACCATTGAATCTGGCACAACTACCCATTGACTTTAGCTGTGTTTTAATCCAGAATTTACCATATCATTGCATCAATAAATGTTAAGAAACACACAGCAAGTGCTGCTATTTGGCATGTCCTAACCTTTCTGTGTTTGACACTGCTTCACCCTACAATGCACCTTTGTGGGAAACACTTGATAAGCAGAGGTTTGAAAGACTTTAAAAGTCATGACTGAAAATATAGTATCCAAATGGGAGGGAGTGAACTTCCCACAGGCATCTCAATTGGGTCCCAGATCAGACCTCTTCGTCTCCAGTTTCTGGGTTTAGTTTAAGGTTCAGTTCAATGAGTTAATTTAATTATCAGACATCCCTTGGGTCAAGTCAGTTTAATGTCAACAAATGACAGGCTTATGACAGGAGGTGCCAGGCTTTAACAGATAACCTCAGATGACTCGGCTTCCAAATATCGTTTTTTTTTTTTTTTTTTTTAAATGGGAAACACAATGTACAGATTATTGATGTGTACCTACCTAATTTAACTTAAAACAGACCCAGCCTGCCTATCGCCCGCTTTGTTTTCACAGTATTATGTTTCAGCTCAGCTTCAGGGAATCCAACATTAAGTTTATAATGTTAAAACTCCCAGACCTGTCAAGCTCCATTACTAATTATTTGTAATATCTCATTTCAATAAATAAGATTTGAATACCAATTTAAGATTAACCATGCACACCAGTTAGCTTCATTTTCTCATGCACTGTTCCCATTGTCCATATTACTCCCACAAAGAGACAGCATGCCAACAAAGATAACAATTGCGTCTTCTATTTTTTTAAGATATGCTCACCTGTCACTAGGATTTGGGCCGATACCCCCAAAACACATCAGAAATGACATTTGAAACACAAGAGCTTGAATCAAACCATATCCGAATGCTGACAGTTTGAAAACATGTCAGGTCATAGGGGAAACAGACGATTCGTTATTGACAGGAAAGAAGCAGGTTAAATGACCCAGGAAGTGCAAGACAGTGTAAAAGTAAGATTTCTTTAACTTTGTGTAGTACCAGATAGCATGTTTTAAAATGAAAATGTACGTTTGATAAAACATGTTTCTTTCCAACTACATAATGAATCTATGTGTACATCATGGCAGAGAAAATGTTTAAAACTATCTTGTCAGCTAAAATGACGTTAAGTACTACAGTATTGAAGAGTTACTTACACTGTGTAAGATAACATTCTCACTACCCTATGCCTCCCGCAAGCTGTGAAAAAAAGCAGCAACATGTTTAAGACAACTTAAGATAAACTTTTATTTGGACAAAGTCAGGCAGCAGTCTGGCATTTAGTTGGGAAACTTGATGTTCTCCATAGTAGCAAAATTATTCTTTTGCACCACTGATAAGGCTTGCACTTTTGCACAGTATCTTTTTTTTCCAAAGCTACAAAGAAACAGTTTAAGGAGCTTGCATTAATATTTAGCTTGTTGCCTTGAGAGTTCCTCCAACAACAAAAGGGTTTGGAGGGCTGTAAAGACGGATGCAGCACTGAAAACAAACAAATGATATAAATTCTGCCACACAGCTCTAATTGCCACTGGACTGAGGAACAACTATAACACATGCTAGAAGAAAAGGAAATGTGTCAGATCTATGTGATGCTGTTACTGTAGATTGTAAATTATGATTTGCTTTATTCATGAAAATAAACATTAAATATGGAAAGATGGAATGCTCCTGCTTCTTCTGGGACTAGTGCAGTAAGAGTCTGTAACGCTGATATTTAACCTGTTTGTACAGGACAATCCTCTATTTCTCAGCAAAAGAGAAGAGATTTTCACACAGCAAATAAAAGGTTGAATGGGGTTTAGTCTGGGTTAACAACTTCTGTCTGTGTTATTAAACTGTTACCGTGCCAAGAGCTTGGACAGGATGTGACTAAGGGATACTCTACAGACTGCATGCACACTCTCAAGTTTATTTATTTCAAAACTTCAGCAAGATAAAGCATCTCCTTTAAAAGGGTCTACTGGTGAAATGAAATGCGTTCACATTATATAAATCGTACTACTATCCAACAAAAAAGAACATCACTGTAGAAACATCCATATTAAAAATGTATTAAAATCCTACAAAACACTGAGAAATTAAGCTGTAGAGTCCTATCAACACCCCATTCAATAAGAATATCAGAAAACTGCTGTATAGCTCACTACTGTGGAGCTCCATCTTAATTCTCCTTCTTGTCCACATGTGATAATGTCTGCTTTCTTGACTTCCATTCACTGTTAGTCCCCTATCCAAATCTGAGTAGCATGGAAACGAAAAAACTGTTTGCGCTGTACTTGAAATAAACCTCCGTTATCGGGTTATAACCATGGGCACAATGAAGCACACTGCTTCATTATACAAATAATAAAAAATAAAAAAACCTCCCAACTCACACGTATACATTACTATGAAGTCATTCTGTTTCATTGCCTTCAGCCAGCGCTGCTATTTTAGAAGACCCTGCAGAGTGTTTGCAGTTAATGCACTAAACTGGGTGTCTGGGTGCTGCAGACTTGTTGTAATGCCATTTGTCACTTATGATCCAATTTCAGCAAACGCCTCATGTGATCTCCAGCCATGTTCCTGGCTGTGAGACAGGGACCCAGCAGATCAGAGTGCTACCAATGCTGGTTAAAATGCATGAGACAAAAGGACAGGTGAACACCTTGTATATATTATTTCTTTCTGGTTACGGACGATGCAGTATTTTGCTTTTTAGGTGCCTCGCTGTTAAGGTTAGGTTTTCCTTTGCTCGGATTTAGGTTTCTTTTATGGGAAATTCAGTAATTTGTGGTCACTGTCATAATATGACTTAGTCGCTTAGAGTTGCGAGCCAATCGGGAGGTGAAGTACAGATCTGATTGACCCTAAACTACATAGTTTTCGTTATTGTAAAGCATTTTTTTATATTGGGGCTGTATGCTTTTTAGGTTCAGCTTCCTTAAAACCTACAGTATGACACTGTATTTCTGAAATGACTGTAGTTCAGGTATGCGATTCAACCAGGCCTTGGAATTACCAATATCTTATCTGAAAAGCAGGTCACTATTGAGATAGTCTAGGACCAGGATTGCCCTTTGGAGACCTATTGCTTTGGGGTTTCAAAGTCAGTCTCCTGCAACCTGATCAGCACATGCAGCTGCACTCAATAAAACTCCATCTCCCACTTTATAGTGTAGCGTCAGAAAGAGTAGGATTTCAGACTGAAGACGACACGCGAAGATCTGAATATGTATTTCATTACTTGTTAAATGCATTATAGACCAGACTCTCACCCAGCACTTCATGCTGAAGCAATGATCACAGCCAGATACCCAGTGTCCATCCTTCCAATACCCGATCAGTCATGTTCTTTTATTTCTTTTTTATTAACTCACTGCACAGAGTCATAACAGACTGATTGTCATAAAGCTCTCATATAAACTGTATTAATATATCTATCTTGTATTTAGAAAGAACTATTGTAATTGCTACATGTCGCACATCTGTTTCACCCCACTTCCAAAATTATTTTTATATATACCGGTAATTTAACCCCCAAATTAATCTTTTGATGGAAGCCCAGGGATTAACTATATTGTAATAACAATTGGAATCATTACAGTTTATCTTAAGTAGCACAAAAATTAACACTTCAGCTACCACGCACCAAGAAGTTACATTAACTAGCCCGGCATAGACGTTAACCTGTGAGCCAATATGTCTGTTTCAAATGTCTAATGTATTTAATATTTTAAAAAAACGACATAAGGAGAGACATATGGTATTAATAACTTTCTATATAATTTTTTACGGGATGCGACTTCTCACTCTTGAGGATAGACCTCCATAGCCCAGCCTCTAGAGGCTAAGCCAGGCAGTGATTTAGTGTGGCATTCCTCTATGGTGGGATACAAGTTTTGCATTCCATAAGAGAAGACAAAGCAACCCCCACTTATCCGACATCTGCCTTGAATTTATTGCGTCATTTATAGATTAAAAGGTTTATTAAACTACTTACTGTATTTAGGGAATGATCTGGCAATTTACAGTACCGTTCCATTGCATTAGGACAGCATAGAGAAGAAGACATTCATATAATGCCAAACACTTAGCGATAAAGACTTGCAGTACATACATGTAAACTATATTTGAGCATGGGCAGGTAACAAAATAACCACCGAAATGATCTACTG
>NC_081200.1:4391866-4486866 GCF_902713425.1 Acipenser ruthenus | reverse complement strand
ATCCCCTGGAGACTGGAAACATCCACACCAGGTGGTAGTGTCAGCCTAATGAAGCTGCTGCACAGACACACGGGAGGGCCCCAGAGTCCCGCTGGACCGATCACGGCTGACCAAGGTGCTTTCCTCGCCCCAGGGGGAGGGGGTAGGTCCTCACTTATCAACCAGCACATTTGGTTGGCCACGTGAACCATGTTGCAAGAGAAGCATTGTCACCGATAAGTTCAAGATTGCAATCTACACGCTTCATTCAATAACAGTCCAATTATAAAGTAATTACCCCAACACAAGCATAAACAATAGCTTTAGAAACGGCACGAGGCTCACTGAAAGAGAGAGCACTTGAATCTTCTATGCAATCTAAATTAGTTTTGGTTTTTATTTTGGTTTTTGATGCTGCTTTTGGGTAGCCCAAGCACATAAAACGGAGCACTTTGTTCCAAATACATAATATAAATACCATATGAAGGAGCTTGAATGTATATGATATGATATTTTAGGGGTTATTTATACAATGTCAAATGTTTATCTATCTATTCAACATTTGGCATTGTACATGCACACAGATATACAAACATACTGTACATATATCAAAAGCATTTCTTCCCTAGTGGAACATGTTTTGTTATACCAGAACAAAAGATATTGACTTTTTTTTTATTTTCAGCGCAAATCCCACATCACCTTACTCCTGCAAGGTACCAGACAGTTTAAAGCCATATTCTCCCAGAATGCTCCAGTTTGACTTCTAGGGACTTAGACAAGGAATGCTTTCTCCTACACTTACCAGATTTCCACTAGCCTCCACTTAAAACGACAAAAGACAAAAATCTATAGAATCCAAACAAACACCCCATTTCTTCACCATTCCTTATTAAGATGCTGTTACCAAGAGCAGACTGCAATGTATTCCTTTTTTAAAAAGAATGTGTGCACTCTGTCCAGTATTCAGGCACACTCAAGCAGAACTACAAGAGAAACTACATGACAAATTCATACCTGGATTTTTCTGGTATGTTGATATCAACTGAGAGCAATTTTAGAACAATATGCCTTTAAATATGTTGGTGTTATTGCCGTGAAGCAACGTTGGTTTATGTAAATTGTACAGTAAATAAAACTCACGTGTTACTAATAATGTATGGGATGGCATACACTGTAATTGCAGGCAACCATATGGACAAAGTTTACTTTAAAATATTTTTGGAGTGACTGTTAGCATTATACAAGTACGGTACAGGAAATCAAATATCTGATGTAATAAGGGCAGTTAAACATGTTTCAAACCAACTCCGGGTGTGGAAACACATCTTTAAATGCAAGAATGTCTACTGTGTACGATATGTTTGCATCAATCTTAATGATGGTTAATCGCCAGAGAAAGAAAAAAAAATGTAAACATTTTCAAAAGTTGACTACCATGATAGAATTTATTTTAGCAAATTAGCTATTCATGGAAATGCTGGAATTGCAATCCCATACTTATGCACCCTGCAGTCACAGAATGACTATCATAAGTGAACTATTAGTGACCTTGTGGGGGCCAAGTTCTGATGACCAAGCCTCAAAAGTCACTGCCACTGTCCAGGATCAAATTAACTAGGTTCAGACGCTAGAACGCTCCTGACCTCCAACAATACCTAATAAACTTAAAGCATTGTAATACATTACCACCTAGCATAGCACTTTAACTTACTGTAGTGTCAAAGTGTGACCTCACTGTAATCGAACAGTGCTCAAGCAAATTTAACAGCTGCCCTAATATTAAATTATAGAAGTCTTTCTCGGCTATTCTAATGAACTGAAATCATTAGGTAAAAGCCTGAAGTGCGTATCTCAAATTAACCCTTTCGCTGCAGCCCAGACAGTACAGATCCAGTTTGCAATTACTAATGAAATGAATGTCACACCTTACAGTACATCAGTGGTATTCACTCCCAATCCAATACCTTGTTACATTCCGGCCTTTTATCACTTAGTACAACACCGGGGTTCAATTAAACAATTAAAGCTGTGTTGGAACAAGGCTCTGGACCATTTATTTCAAAACTTAAGAATATAGTTGAGGGCTCCTGAGTGGAGCATCCAGTAAAGGCGCTCCGCGCGGAGTGCAGGATGTGCCCTATAGCCTGGAGATCGCAGGTTCGAATCCAGGCTATGTCAGAGCCGACCGTGACCGGGAGTTCCTAGGGGGCGGCGCACAATTGGCTGAGCGCTGCCCGGGTAGGGAGGGCTTAGGTCGCCAGGGGAATCCACGGCTCACCGCACATCAGCGACCCCTGTGGCCGATAGGGCGCCTGTGGTTCTGCAGTGGAGCCGCCAGATCTGTGTTGTCCTCCGGCACTATAGGTCTGGTGGCATTGCTGTGGATCTGCAGTGCGAAAAATGACGGCTTGGCAGGAGCACGTTTCGGAGGACGCGTGTTCCAGCCTCCGTTTCCCGAGTCGCAGGGGGGGTTGCGAGCGGTGAGCCGAGGATACAGATAATAATTGGGCATGCTAAATTGGGGAGAAAAACCGGGATAAAAAAATTGGCGACGACTAAATTTAAAAAGAAAAAGAATATAGTTGGAACAAGTTCCTTGACTGGAATGGTTT
Organism: Acipenser ruthenus; assembly: GCF_902713425.1. NCBI lineage: Eukaryota > Metazoa > Chordata > Actinopteri > Acipenseriformes > Acipenseridae > Acipenser > Acipenser ruthenus. The sequence goes on along the minus strand of NC_081200.1, from coordinate 4,484,272 downwards.
GCAAGGGCCATGGGTGAGCATCAATACATTACAAACTTTGAGCAAATATTGATTGAAACAGTTTTGCATGTTGGACACAATTTATTTGAGGTTCACCTATTTGAACATTTCTGACCACCCATTACCAATTATACAGAATGTACACTGTTTAAGAGAACAATGTGGGGTGCTGATGATGTGTTAATATGTTTAGGCCATTGCGTAGTATCAACCTTTCCTACACTGTAACAGGAACCCTTATTAAAATCACAACACAACCACACTGTTTCATTTGCTTTGCACTGCTATAAACTTTACACTGGTACTTCTAGAAGGCCACCAATGCACCACCACTCAATAGTACTCTGCTTGCACAGATTACTCTGCTTTAATATAGTCAGCCACGCAGTCATAGTAAGAAACACTAAACAACCGTCCTGAAATCAAACATTATTTAAATTTGGATGTTCTATTATAAACAATGTCAAACAACCTCACTAGTGCCAAATGAAAATTCACATCTCTAAATGACTGTGACAAATGCACCAAAACAAAACCAAAAAAAAGGTTTAACTGTTTCAAAGGTGACTCTCTGTTTATATTGGTTTTTGAACATCACAAGCGAGAGAGTTTGGGCATTCATCGCTAATGAACTTAGGCTCGGCTCGCTCCGCATTTCCTGTTGAAAAGTTTCCCTAAAAGCCGCTGAGCAAAGTATGGTTCTGCTTATTGCTATTTGTCTGGCAGGGTCCCAGTCTGTAATGGCCCATTCCTCTTGCCCACGTGGCTCTATACATTTCAGCCTCATTCACACCGATGTTCCTCAAGCATGTGACACATGACTTAAATGGAGCAAATTAAACTGTCTTCCCAGATATCCTATCACATTTGTAGCCCTCATTTTTCTGTTTAACACATGGGTAAGGCACCCCATTATCTGCCTACAGAGGTCGACCTCAGGATATTAGATTCTGCCACAGCTCTCCCTTGTACTGAACCAAGGGGAAACACTTAATCACCCCTGCCTTTTCAAGAAAAAATCAACTTTAAATTTGCCATGATGAAAAATCAATAAGCCAGTAATTGCTTGGCTTATCATCGTGTGGAGGAACAAATTGCGAGGCGCGGCTTGGCGTCCACACAGATTTGGCTGTAACACACGGAGTTTCAGGATCACTGGGTTAGAAAAGGAAAAGGTCTCAGAGTGATAATTAAATCTTCTCATAGTGATTTTCTGCCAAATTTATTTCCCACGGGTATATAACTCTGATTCACTGCTTACAAGCCAGGCATAACTAATCATTTCAACGTGGGGCAACACACCTTGGGAAGAAGAGAGAGAGAGAAAAAAAAATCAATTAATGTAAAAAAAAGAAATATAAATGTATCTTCTGAAATCAATGTTGTAAAAAATGTACATAAACGTTTCCATGTTAATGAAGCAAGCATGCAATGTAGAATGATGAGTATGATTTTATTTTTTTTCATTTTCTGCTGCCTGGATTATGCATGGTACTTACTGTAATATAGTTGAGCAAACATGAAAATGTCAGTAGTGGTTCAAATTGCGAACATGTGTAAGGATGTGTACACAGTATAAATATGTATAAGCGTAATAATAAAAACTGATCAATGATAAGCTACTTGTACCGCGAGACTTCTTTTAGAGATTGTGGAAAATGTAACTATTTTTCCCAATATTAAAATGAATATAAACTGTGTTTCCTTAGGAAAAACAAAAATCAATATTCAAGTTTTGTTTTTAGCACATCAAAACAAACCGGTAACAAATCATAAGAATCCTGATATGAGTTTGTATAAGAAACAATAACTAGTTATCATCTGTAGTTAAAACACTAAATTCCAAATAGAAATTGTCATTTATGCTCACACTGACGACATCTTGCTCAGTTAAATCTATTAATGTTACTTGAACTCAACACCACCTTTATTGTAAAACGGTTTTACAGGAATACACGCAACAAACACAGCTGTGGATATAGATCTAGTAAAAGGTTATGATATACTGACAATATCATCAATAAATGCCAGTGTACACCCATAGGATTTTTTTTTTCAATATTAAAGCATTGCAACCAAATGTTAAAAGCAAAAACAAATAAAACATGTTGTAAAAATCATTTTTTTTGTATTACGGTTTGATAAAGGCAGATTAAAAGAGAGTAAACATGGTGTTTACCAGATTCTAAATTTCTTAGCATGTCCTTCAAGTGGCAGAAGGGACCGTGATAATTAAAACATTTAAAGCAGTGTGAGCCCCATGTCTCTGATCTGATGCTTGGGTCAGCCGCTTGTAGATTCTAATTTGTCCCCCATTTGTATTCATGACAGGAAGGCACTAAATATTTAACAGCAGTCCAGCAGGAGTGTGTATTGTTGGGCTTGGAGGTCAAATAACTTGATTTCTGAGCAGATTATACTTAGCATCACTGTCCAATCGTTCTCTGTTTTGTAATGAAAATACAATACAAGTAACACAAGAAAACTATTACTAAAAGCTAAGTGCTATTCTAACCCTTTTCAGAAGTAGGTACTGTAATGATGCATTTTATAATCATTCCATAGATTTAGTTTAAAAAAAAAAAAAAAAAAAACACAAGATATTTTTTTCAGAGCTGTGTTCCTGTAACAGTGGCTGAACTTTCACATTGATTACTGCAGAGCCCAAGGAATACTTCCCAAAAAAAAAACTTTTTGTAAACATCACCCTTTCTATGTCTTTTAAACCAATAAAAGTGATGGCAGCAGCAATGTGGAGTAGTGGTTAGGGCTCTGGACTCTTGACCGGAGGGGTTGTGGGTTCAATCCAAGGTGGGGGACACTGCTGCTGTACCCTTGAGCAAGGTACTTTACCTAGATTGCTCCAGTAAAAACCCAACTGTATAAATGGGTAATTGTATGTAAAAAATAATGTGATAGCTGTATAATGTGAAATAATGTATAATAATATATCAGAATAAAGTAATTTTCCCACAAAAGTGGTAACGGAAAATTCTAAATGCATCAACATAGGCAATCATTTCTTCCCCTATTACAATTTTTTTTTTATGAAAATGTGAAAATTAATAAAAAGAGGCAAGCTAACCCCAGTCCTAATTAAGATTAGAAAAAAAAGAAACACGTTGCCTAAAAACTAGGAAAGGAGACCAGATTGGTGAGCATGACAATGTAATCTCCACACAGACAGTTTGCAGGCTGCATCAGTAGTGATTGACAACACAGCTAGTTACATCCTGATGAGGTGTAAATGGCATGCGAAGATGACAGAGGAAAAACCTGACTACATATTTAATAGCCACATAATTCTCGAACAGCAACACAAACAGGTTCAAATTGCACTTATGACCTGCTGTATACCCACTGTAATTAACAACCCTTTTTCTGCAAAAAGATACTATTCTCAATCTTTAAAGCTATTTATGGTCTTGTTTACCTTTCAGACCAAAGGTTAAAAACATGTAATCATTTCTCTCATTAAAATGAATGGTAGCAATAGCAATGCAAGACTGTGGGCACATGTTAAGGGCTATTTAAGGTCTAAACACTATGAACTATGCATTTCAAGTGTGGGATTTAAAACTAGAATTTTTTAGGAAAGCTTTTTAGAAACAAATATTCCTCCCATGTAATAACCCAACATCTAGCTATATATTCTTAAAGTCTATGTGGAAACTACTTTATAAAGAGTCTTACATCATTAAAACAGTTGAATAATATAATCATAATATTTGCAAATGTTTTTTTTTTTTTTTTTAATATTATATTTAGTTTTCAAATGTACACTTCCTTATACTCATACTAATTTAAGAGTACAAAGTTTTACATTGTATTGTAACATTTATTTTTAATACTAATAAAATAGCCTTTCGAAATCACTTCAAAAGACTTGTAGCAAGAAAGAAAAAAAAATGAAAAGGCATTATGAATCAAGGCTTTGATCTTTGCACACACAGTAATGCCCGGACTGCTATTTCTCTTTTTCTTTTTAATTAGCCAAGAGTGTGAGCAGTGCACAAAAGAAACTGCTCTGTTTAGAAACCTACAGATCTTTTTCTTCAGAATGATATTACTGTAATGCCTTTTAAATGTAGTAGTTATAATAAAAGTATCATATAAAAGACACATACACTTCCTTTTCTTTTCAAAATGCACAACTGCTTTATGCATTATAAAAGGTTGTTCTGTGTTTCAAGCAAAACACAGTATCCTTTATAAAAAAAAAAAAAATAAAAAAAAAGAAATGCTGGCTGTGCACTCTTCACCACAAGACTGTTACAATATAAAGCCCGTCATTCCTTCTGTCTCAGCTCAGCCCAAAAAATGAAATCAAGGGACATACAGCACTAAAGGCTACTCAATAACGATAAGGTTTACTGTACTCTGCAATGGAAAATGAATGAGTTAGCAGATGTTTCTTAAAGAGCGTGGAAGAAAAGACAGCAGGAGCAACTTATTTTCCTTCCCATTTAAAAAAATAAATAAATAAATAAATAAAATAAAAAATCTATGTAAAGTTCCATTACATAGATTTTCTGTTTCTTGTTTTAGGAGTTGCAGCACTTCCCACATGAAGCCATTATAAGCAACAGCTTTTACAGTACTGAATGCCATATGGCAGCAAGGTGTGGGTTTTCACAAAGGTGGAAAGAAAGTAACTCTTTGCACTGAAAATACATTGGCCATCAACAGCAAGGTACCCTACAACATCCCAATCAGGACAGTGGTTTGGGCATGAAAATCAAAGATAGCCATGCAAAGATAGGTATTTGGATCTCAAGTAGCAAAAAAAGAAATAAAAAAAATAACATCCATAAACTAAATTAAAACTACCTATACATAACTTTTTTTCTACTTTATTAGAATCCAGTTAGACCTGGCATATACGATTACATTATATAATCACAGTGTTCTGAATGTCTGGCATTTATTACATGTGCCATTCAGATGTGAAGAGGAGTAATTCAATTCGGAAAGGGGAAAATTCATGCCCTGCGAGGCGTTTATATGCACAAACCTGAATTAGCGAAGGTCAGAGGTACCATTAGGAATACAAGAGTAAGAGGGTTTGGGCATGCAGCCAGAAATATGGTCATCCCAATGCAAGAAACTAAAACGGTGGGGGTTTGGGGACCCCTTGAATCTTTCAAGTGCACACACCAGCTAACTCATTTAATTAATTAAATACATATCTTCAGTTGCACACAAAAAGAAAGCAATAGCTGTCTAACTTTACTATCAAACTTTAGGTACTGAGTAGGGAGGCATGTAAATAAATAAATAAATAAATAAATAAATAAATAAAAACACATTAGCGTACACAGTGTCCATTGGTGGCAGAATAAAACTAAATCTTTCTATCTTCCAAGTCCATTCTGAATATTCAGCACACTACTGTGCTTTGTTAATGGACATCTGTGGTTGAGTAGGATGGTTAGAAGGAGGCAAAGCTTTACATTGAATAGCTATTTCTAGGGCCAATCACATGGGACAAATAGTCGTTCATCTATTTTGGTACCTATAAATCAACAGTAATAAGAAACAGAATACAAACCAGCACAACATCGCAATGGACACCAATTCAGAAACAAACCCAGCTTTATCCAGTGCCAAAACTAGAAGCAAGCTAAACTCCCACCTTCCTTGTTCATTATCTCAGGATTGTTACATTACCGTCTTCTTTCTTCTTCCTCGCCTCCTCCTCTTTCTTCTCCTTCGCTTTTAATACTTCATCAGTTTCAGCTGCAATAGAAACAGATCAGGGTTGAATGAATCTCTCTTTCTCTCATGTATTAACAATGTTGATCTCGTAGATCTACTGCAGACAGTAGCTCAGATTTTGATTGAACGAAGCTATCCCAATAGCCATTTCTCCCTTTTACACAATATCGGTGTGGTGCACAACAAACCTGTTTAAAAAAATATGTATGTCAGTGGATCTTCTACATCTCGATAAAATGAGATAACTTATTATTTTATTTTATTTTGTGAATCCATACATTTGGCTCCTATATATACAAATAGGATGGTATCAACTGCGATTACAGGAAAACTTTAGTCACTGGTTTAAAACTGTGACTAAAAACCTGGAAAAGTATATGTATACTTTATATATTAAAAACACTTGAAAATCCCGTTTCGGCTATTACACAACTTTTAAAAAAAAAACAGTAAATATGTTAAAGAAGATTAAAAATCTAACGGGAAGTAAGGAGGGACTATCAATATACTCTGTAAATTAATTACATTTCTGTTCTAGCACATCATTTATTCCGAAGCATTAATGTCTCAAAGGAGCCATTTCCCTTTATTGCTATATTGCTTACTGCCTGATGAGTGAACTATGTGAAAATCAGTCTCTAATAGCATTACACTTGATGACTTTAAACTTTAAATAAGTACTGAGCTATTAAAATGCTACCTGGCCGTTAAGGGAGTAAAAAGCAGAAAACTAAGCTCAACAACGATAAAATAGATTCAATTAAATTAAATTAATTGTTACATTAAAGCAGCCATCAATGGGCAGAATGATTCCATGCACTGTAGACAGCAACTTAAACTGTTCTGTCAACATGCCTTGAGTGACTTTTTCAAAGGCTACAATAATGTCTTCAAGACAATACCAGTTTCAGAAAGTAAGCACTGCGACAAACCAAAAAAAAGATTAACTATTACTATTATTTTATTATTATTTATTTCTTAGCAGACGCCCTTATCCAGGGCGACTTACAATTGTTACAAGATATCACATTATACATTATTTCACATTATTTTTACATACAATTACCCATTTATACAGTTGGGTTTTTACTGGAGCAATCTAGGTAAAGTACCTTGCTCAAGGGTACAACAGCAGTGTCCCCCACTGGGGATTGAACCCACAACCCTCCAGTCAAGAATCCAGAGCCCTAACCACTACTCCACACTGCTGCCCAACTAAAAAAAAAAAAAATAGATTCCATAATTCCACAAAATATCTACGTATGCACAAACCATCATGCTTGCATATTACCTGTTGATGTGCGCAGCAGATAAATGAAAATGAATTTTATAATGTTTTGATCTGGATTGTATTGCAAATTAATTTGTTGATTTTACATTTCTGATCCAAAAACTAATTTATATATATATATATATATATATATATATATATATATATATATATATACACACACACACTTTCCCAAAATGTTGGGAAGTTGGCTTTTTTGAGCAAAAACTTACATTATATATATATATATATATATATATATATATATATATATATATATATATATATATATATATATATATATATAACCAAGATCATATTTTAGGTTCTTCATGAGATTTTTGTTTGTTAGATTTTCATAGCAATTTAACAAGGTTTCAATCAATGTAAATTAAAAATGATTGTTTGCATTCCGTTATAAAAACATTCATTCATGAAGCAAACTCTTACATTTTGCTGGTAAACATGTTTGAAATAAAAACAATTCTAAAGTAGGCTGCGCCACCGTGTAGTATGCACTGCCAACTATATTACACGGTCATTAAAAATACAGAGGGCCACTAAAGCCAGTGCACCCGGCTAATTTGCAGAGAAATTCTCACAAACAAAGTGGCTGTCACACTCGGGCATGGGAAATTAACTTAATGTTATGGCCTATTTCCAAGTTCAATAAGCAGTATATGGGAGAATGATCTTAAATAGCGTATTCCAAAAAGGCTTTGAAATCCTCATTAACTACGCTAAAAAACACTGTTTGAGGCTATCAGCTAAATCACATTGCCATGCCGCCAACACACACTACGACTAGATAACAACCAGAATGTGTGCTTAATAGTAAATCAAGAGGAACATAAAATTAACTAAACAAGCACTGTGGGTTTAAGGCTGCTGTAGAAGGTTTAACTTTGGCATGTATAGGCTTTTGTAATATTTTGTGTATATGTAATGCCAGACTGCATCCTATCAAGAATGTTTCGAACCAGGCAATAAAAACAAACTCTTCGAAATGGTAAACACTTTTACTTCATTTACACTTCATTTCGTTTCTGCTGGAAGGACACGGATAATAGAAATCTCATTGAAATCCAATTTGGATTATATGTGTAATTGTAGATCTACCCCTTGAGTCATGTAAAATGCTAGGCTAATGTTTCATTCAAATTATCCCGCTCCAAACCACATTCTACTCTTTACAACCATCTTCAAAATGTATTAGCAGAGCTCATTAGAGTGAAATTTAATAATGCAAACATCAGGTGGATTTCAAGAACCTCCATTATCAAGCGAAGATGGATGGCTTATATATAGCTCTTGGGCCAACTGGGCACAATTTAGATTCAATAAACTAGCATGCCTGAATTTGATTTATCTATTACAGTATGGTAGTTTGGTCTTTCTTAGTGATTTCCTATTACTCCTTAGAAAGAACAATTCATTGGTATTTTACAAAAGGCTGGGAGGTCAGCATGCAGAAATTATATTAAAGAAAAATGTGAAACGTGTTATTAAATTGCAGTATGCCGTGAATATATAAGCTATGGTAAATCTGGGCATATTTCTGTTCTTTGAATTAAAGGTGGCTCAACGGATGATTTCTTGCATACACAGTAAGCCATTTCATTGTAGTAAAAATTAAGAAACAACAATAATTTTAGAATGCATCATGCAGCCTTTAAAAAAACAACTTTGTCATTGAGATATATATATATATATATATATATATATATATATATATATATATATATATATAAATTATGAAATCATCAGCCATAAACTACTGGTTGAATTGATATTGTTGGTTGAGCTGTAAAGAGCCCACATGGATATCATCCAGACTTACACTGCTCAGAGTCGTAGCACGGTGTTTTGGGCAGCTTGTGAAAGGGTCATGCCTCAGATGACATGAACTCATTGCTTAAATGACATCATTCTCAGCAAGAGGACATTGATCGTATTTTAAAACATAAAATAAATAAATGAAAAAAAAAACAAAAAAACGCTTGACCTCTAAATTATTTCTGCATGCCTGTGTGCAAGACACTGACTCAGCTTACATTGTGTTAAATCTACCTTTGTCCAATGGCGACTCACTACAGGTTCAAATAACAAGTTCACGCAGGACCTCTTACAAGGAAAATGAACATGAATTTCTGTTTTCATACCATGTGGGGATCAAAAAAATGCTTGGAAATACCACAGATACCAATACATCTGATCAGATCACATTGTCTCTGCCTCGAGAAAAACAATACATTTGAATCCTGTGTGATTAATTACACAGGCCTAATATCAAACAAACACGTTTGGAAAATTGCTGGTATTCTTCAGAAACCGAAGTAGCCAAAAAGACCTTTGATACCCCATTAGCGATGGTTTGTTAGTTTGCATCCTGTTTGACTGGAGGCCTTCAATTCCTTAAGCAGTGTTTTGAACACTTAGGAGATTTGATTGAAGCTTTCATTTTCAGATTTAGTTTGCACCTCAAGAGTTCTATTCCTATTCAAATTTCTTTAGAGAATTCAATGCATTATTGCCGAAATGATCACAGCAGAAAATCTACCTTCCCTTCATCTCGGCAAAATATATACATCTATGTTTTCAATTGTGTAAAACGCACACTGTGTAAAATTAGTGGTTGTACCTTGGGAATGTTCTCCATCTCATATCCCCCCAAAAATAGGCTATCCATCAAGGAAAGCATGTGTTTGAAAGTCAGAACTAAATCTAAAATAAACAAATGAGTGATCTGAGCAAAAAGTCCTGCTCTTCAACAAGCGTTTGGGTTCAATGTGCTTGGAAATAAGTTTTTTTTTTTTTTTTTTTTAAGAATTGCAATTTTTTTTTTATTTTTTATTTTTGTTTTTTACTGTGTTGTGTTGTTGACAAAACAAAATATCTGTTCTTTTATTTACTTTTATCTTCATCTAGTCTACAAAGTATATATTTCTTTATTTAAAATGAAAAGGAATTTAAGAATAAATCATCTGGATGAATGCAAGGCAAACATTATAATACTCGCTGTAAAACATGGTTGGTGATGTAATGCACTGTACTGTAGAAACATTAACGAACTGCCTTGGGATTTCTTTCACATTTCTAACACACTTGTATACAGTGCATACAGATTGCTGTAATGAATCAGCATTGAAAAACTATTGAAAAATATATCAAACACTTTTAAAAGTATCTGCAGTTACCATGTATTCCTTTTTTAAAAGCAGCCCTAACCCCTGTTTTGCTCATCACCTACAAATCAAAAGAGCATTCCAATTGCAGTATTTGCACTGGTTTCTTTTTGATATATTCACCAATGTAAAAGTATGCACTCAAGAGTGCGCCTCCAATAACATACGATCTCCGATAACAACCAACAGAACAGAACAGAACTCACCTAAAGGTATAGCTTTTGAAAATATTAAGGGCACACAGTTTAAAGTCTGTGCTGTCTTATTAAAACAACAAAAACATTTCTAGGCTTGGCAAAGCAGACACACATATAGATTGGGAGCAGTAGAAAAAGCCTGAAGCAGACACTGGTAAATATCTGTACTGTCTAGGGAAAGAGCTTGCCTTTCTTTCTTGGCTGTGCAGTATTTGCTAGCATAAACATAAATAAAGGACAACACTACTGATGACTTCTAGAGCTGAAGGCTTGCCTGCTAGAACTACATTAAAGCAGCAATCTATTTTAGCCTGTGGCCAATAAAGCGATGTTTCTATAATAAACATCACACAAGTTGAACTCTCAATAATTACTGTGTTTGTAATGAGTAAGAGGAAGATATCAGCAGCACAAAATAAAAAAAAATAAAAAAATAAGGCATTGGTAAACTTTGGGTCAGATTTTTATTTAGGCTGTGAGCATAACTTCCATCATTTTTTATAATAAAACAACTGTTTGTATGGAAATTCTGAAAAATAAAATGCATTCACTATTTAAGATGTACATGCCATCTGCTGCAGATGTGGCCCTGTAGTTTAATCAGCTCAGGGTCAGCCAAACCAAATAATAACACATTACTTGACAAATACACTTACAGTACTATTGCAGGTTAATATCTGTTACAGTGAAAGCAGAAAATTAAGTCACTGATGACAACTGCTGGTAATTGTCAACAGCAAACAACAACAGTAGATAATAACAACTTACCAGAAGAAAAAAAAAAAAAAAAAAAATCCTTTAATTTTGTTTTCAAGATTTATGTTCCACTGTTGGCAATAACGAACATGTAAAGGATTGTTATCAATAACTGAAGTATTCTGAAAGTGATCAGATTTAACCAGCAGTGTTGGCGACATAATGATCAAAATAATATTATGAATTATATTTATTTTTGGGGAATTTCAATGCCTTCAACAGCATCAATATTTTTCAAATGACTGCAAAATACCACAACAAACAATTTGATGTAATTTTATTTATTTATTTTTTTTAATTCAAAGATTACTAAAATTGAAGATGTATAGCAACTCTAGATTTAATTGTGATTCACATCTGTAAGAAAAGAGGAACATTTTATTACCCATTAAAAGAAAGTTAACCTTTATACCCTACTTAGAGTATCTTTGGCACTGAAATGCAGTCAGTGTAGCAGATGGGATAATGAGGGCAATAGGTTAAACACTCTCCATATGATGTTACAGAGCAATGCCACTAGGGGGCATGGTGTCCTTCCAGCTGGAGGGAGGGAGGCAGAACAGAACACAGCAAAAATTCAGATGACCTACCGTACTTTTCCAATTCAATAATTACTTTGTTCTTATTTTATAAGGTCGATGAAAAGTGAGAATAGCTTTGAAAGAGGTAGGATTTACCACAGAACATTAAATAATGTGTAACTTACCTCACAATATAATGCATTTGTCAATGATCCTACATTTACAACAAAAAAGTATTATATATTATACATATTAAGTATATATATATATATATATATAATACACACATACTATATAATTAATTTGAAATTGAAATATTATTCATATGAGTAGCTTTTTTGAAATTGTACCGGTACTGTACCCCAATACAATAATTAATAGTATCTGCATGTGTAGCTTTATCTGTTGTGAAAATGCTTAAATCCTTCTGACCCAACCATTGTCTTAGTAGAAAAAATAATGAGGAAATGAATATAAAATTAATGTATATTTGAAGAACGAATGACTGCAGTGACAGATATGCAGATTATAGCCTAGGACTTAAATTAATTATTGGAACAGTCTGTTTATGTTTAGAAAACATGCCTGTGATTATATTTCGGGTTTTGATAAAATATTTAACTTTTTTGTGGATGCTGCCGACACTTTTTTTGCTCTCTTGTAAATGATGAAAGATATTTTATTACATTTTCAGATTGAGTATGAAGAGGTTCAGATACACAGCAGCAGCAGAATGCAGTCAAACAGTGTAACATTTTGAGCAGTTATATTAGTTATATTAACTCCAGAATGTCTACATTCTCTACAAATGTAACTTTTCCCCATTGATAATGAATAGTTTAATGTGCATGCATGCTAAATCTACAATAATACTTTTAAATCGACTGGTTTCACAGAACCCAATTACCACTACTCTTGGACGATTTTGCCTACAATAACATTAGATTAGTGCTAATCTGGGGCTGTGAAACCAGCAGTAAGAGATCTAAGGTATAATTAACTAAGTATTTCAGATATATATGAATGTACTGGAGCACTGTCACCCCCTATAAATCCCTAAAGGAATATTATGTATGCATCAAGACACCAATCCTGATTACAACAGAAAACATGGTAACTGCGTACCGTACATACTCAACTATGAGCTTCTTAGTCTGGTTTTCACACACAATATGGATAGCATTTCTGTACCAGAGTATTACTAAAGTACATCAGGTCTCCAGATTAAATGTATGATGTTTTTCAGGAGTTTACTGGTGCAAACAAGAATCAAGATCTAACATTGTTGAGGGATCATACCAAGTACAAAAGACAATGGTTGTGTTCAACGATTGTGGCTGTACGGATAATACTGCTTAATGGTTGAACATATATTAGAGTGCGCTACTGCTTACTTCTAGTTGATTGAAATAAAGTAAACAAAATACTAGAAATAACAACGTAAAAGTCCTTTTCAAATTGTTTATTCATGACTCGCATAACAAACGTGCACATTTTTTTTTTCTCATAATAATCTGTGATACTGAAAGCTGTTTGTATATTTTCTAGCAGAAAGCAGGGTGATCAATGTGGTGGACTGCAGCCCAGGTATTGGGCTCAACTACTGATGGTGTTGAAAATCAAAAGGGTTGAGAATAGAAGCTGAAACTCTCTGAAAGTGATGTCAAGCACCTAAAGTGTAATCCTAGAGAGACTAATGAAGTGGAGGCTGAGCTAATGAACTGGCCAAGATCCCCACCATCCAGGTTATCCACAGACTGGTTTTCTTCCAATTGTGGACGAGTAGCAGCTGAAATCAAATCTACACAGAAAATGAAATGGTCTGAACGACTGAAGCAATGGCACATGGCTAACTGGATCATGAGGCTATTTATTATGCAACAATCAATGGCAGGTCATTTAAAGATGGGAAGGAGCTATATGGCATACAAGGCACCATAGCTCCAGTGATTCGTGATAGCGGGATCTCCAAGTTTGGGGCTCCAGCTCTCAAACTGGTAGGTGTGATACTGGGACAGCTTCCAAGAAAAAGCAAATCTTCATATCCATTATAGCTTCTTGTGGTATGCCTGGTTCCTAATATTACTAAACATGTTTTGAAATACTGTAACATATAATATGCTATCATTTTGAGAAGTCAATTCCGTGACTTATGTTTAACAGTGAGAATTGTGCATTAGTTTCTGCACATTTGAGAATTAATATGAACAATTGTAGGTGACGAGTGAAGAGGAGAATTGCTTTAAATAACCAATAGGATAATAGGATTCAGCAAGGAAATCCTACAGTTTTGGGTTCTGGAACATTTATTTTATAAAATAGGAAAATGCTAATTGTCGACCCACTAAAAGAAGCAAGGTTTTGTTCAAAAATAGAATACATCAACAGCTATCATTAGCAATTGATTTAGTTTGAACAGTGGTTCAGTACCTCTCTATGGCATTACTGTATCTGGAATATGATGTACATGCTGTCAGTTTTGAAACCTCCACAATCTCTAATTCATCCCTCTGTTTCAAAAAAGCTAACAGTGTGTCTAAATCATTAAATATTAAAAAGAAGATGTTCTTGAAAGTGCGAGTAAAACATTTTATAAGGTGTTAATATTCACTATGCAGATCGGGCTAAAATATTCATGCAAGGTTTGTGCAAAGAGAACAGGTGCTGTGGAGGTGAAAAACTGACATAGACCTGCAGTAGCAACGGCAGACAGACCCAATCATTCCCACCTCCCTGAAGTCCTGGTTACTGCCTCTTGTATTAAGTCTGCTTTTCTCATCACTTAATGCTTATTTTCATCACTTTGCTTAAAATATTGATAATCAATTAGAGCTACGTCTGTTTTGCTACAGAATCTGTGTCACAGTCTATCAGACTGTCAGTGCCAATTCACTCCTCATTCAAAGTTAATTTTTTCTTCATAAATCTGCCTTTGGAGGAGTCATTAAGCGCAGAACATAGCCCGAGGTGTAATCACCTATTCTCTTTCATTAGTCGAAGGCAGGGAAGGTGAGGGAGATTATTAGAACTTTGGAATGATCACAAAGCAGCGTGCTGCCTGTCAGATCCCCCCAACATTTAATTCATCTCGCCAACTCACAGGCACCCTGTGCCAAGGGTTTGAAATGGACATTATTCATGAACATCTGCGGTATGCTGAATATTCTCAGCTAGAAATGATGAAAAAGAACTGCCCCTTTGACTTCTACAATTAACATGCTTGTGAGAAATTAAGGCAACGTAACATTTCATTCATTTTTTTTTTTTTTTTTTGAAAATCTCTGGCGTTCTTTTAACTGCAAAAGCACATGAGAATTACCGCTGCCCTACCATCAAAAGTGCTTTTTATTTGTATTGCTCAGGTTTTACAAATAATACAAATATAGGTAAATGCTAAGGGCTGTGAATTCTATATTAAAAAACTATACCTCTATAGTTTTGAATAGAAGACAAAGAATGGAGCTTTTAAAAAAAATACATTCTGAAACAGCATCATTAGTAAAAGGCTTGTGCTAAATTCGGACGAATACCAAATCCATCTCAAAACATTCAGCCGAATACCAAACTGAATACCGAATCTACAAAAACTGTCAAGAAAACTGAAGGAAGCTGTTGAATGAAAAACAGACTGGCAGCTACTTACAAGGGACGCGCACAATCTAGTTTTGAGCCTTTTAGTTAATAGTATTTTTATTACCGAATGGAAATATATCCCTGAATAAGATTTCAGTTTGAAACTAACACAATTTACCACTAGCCTCCTCCCCCCACAACAGAAATGTCAAAATACAAAAACCGTTTACTTTACCTTTACAAGAAAGGAGAGCTGCATCTTTGCCATAACCCACTATTTTCTTTAATGATGTTTAAACCTGTGTAACCTGATCTGAGAGTAGGGTTGCCAACAGGCTCCTGAATCTCAGGACACTTTAAGGCAGGTCAGGTTTTGTAACTCACCTCTCTAAACTGCAATGTATTCAGTAAAGTGAGTGTGAATTGTGCGAACTGTCGCTAAATTCATTTAATTGTTTTACTTAATTGTTACCAAAAGCACACACCTGCCTGCGAGGATAGTTTCCATCAATCAGACCTATACAGCAGCTGATTGGCTTTCTGAATCTCTGACTGGGCGGGACTGTGTGAAGCAAGAAATATTAAACAAATAGAAATTTTACCTGCTGCCACAAGGTTAAATGATAGAGTGTAGGTGAGTGCAAAGTTATCTATAATAATGGTGCTGCACTATTTTGATAGATATTATTTACTGTATAAAATACAAGCAATACGATTAATCGTTGTTACGAGGCTCTCCGGATAGAATCGCCACCACAATTAAACAATTAAATACATTTACTAAACTGCTGAAGCAATTCACACTCACTTTACATGTCGAATACACTGCAGTTTAGAGAGGTGCGTTAAAAAACCTGACCTGCCTTAAAGTGTCCCGAGATTCTGGAGCCTGCTGCCAACCCTATAATAGTTATGAGGAAAAAATTACCATGAGTGACCTGAATCTCCCTACGAAATAAAACCCACGTTGATTTAAATGCACCATGTGTGTAACACATATCAAATAGGCTACGAAAGAACACAGCACTTCCCAAATGTTTCAACTTGTATTGGCACATTACAATAACGTAAAATGTAATTTACTAAAGCATATTGTTCAACAACATCTTGCACATCTGACAGTTGTAAAGTTACAAAATATATATATTTCTGTGCACTGATTTTTTTTTTCTTTTTTGAATCTCAGTATGATCTCTAGAACATGTTTGACAGACAAAGAAACAAAGCACAAAAGTCTACAACAGTTTGCCGTTACTATATATTACAGATTTAATGCATAACTTTACTCCATGAAAAGTGTGATGTGATTGTTCTTTTGCATACTGGGTATGTTTGCATTCAGCAGCTGCGTGACATGTTTAGTGTGTACACCACCAGTAATTTAGGGAGTTTATCAAAAGTGTTCTTGTTATTAAATACAACAGTTACGTTCAATACCAGATTTGTGTCTTATTTAAAGAAGAACTGCACACATTGGAGGGATATATTAAAATGGATGTGCGTCTGGGCATATATAGGATTTGGATTCAGTTCACCGAATCCTAAATATTCGTCCGAATCCGAACCCTGCTCAAAAAGTAGGTATTTCGGGCCAAATCTGAAACTGAATCCTGGATTCGGTGCATCCCTAATATATACATACATACACACACACATACACACACACTGCTGTGCAAAAGTCTTAGACTGTTGCATTATTCTATTTTGATGCATTATGAGCATCAACAATTTACTCAAAGCCTCCACTAGTTTTCTACTATTACAACAACCTTGACTTGCATAAAGAAGGAAAAACATTGAGTGAAATAGCTGGATCACTTGATTTTCACTGGGTGGTATCCGAAGCATAATCAACAAGTACAGAGAAACATCATCTGTAATTGACAAACCGAGGACTGGAAGACTAAAAAAGCTGTCTAACAAGGTTGAGCAATACTTGAAGATAATATCCTTAGGAAGAGAAAGAAGACAAGCGTTGAATTGACAACAGAACTGGCAGAAGACACAGGTGTCGTTTCCATCCATCAACAGTCCAAAGCACCTTTGACCACTGTTCCATAATCCAATTTCTGTGTTCTTGTGCATATTTCAGCCTTTCAATCTTGTTCCCCTTTCTTATCAGAGGTATTCTTACAGCAACACATCCTTTAAATCCTGATTTCAAGAGTGACCTTCGTACTGTTGATCTGATGGACAACGACACCTGTGCCTTCTGCCAGTTCTGTTGTCAATTCAACTTTTAAACCTCAACATCAATAGATCGAATATCGATAATGAGGGATTTTTTTTTTAAAAACCCTACCTGAAGACGTTGCACACTATTGTTATGCTTATGTATTTACAATCTGAATGTGCATTCGCCACGCGAAACTCACCTGTTTACAGATTAAAAGACGACAATTTGTTTTTAATTGAAAGCATTTGGAGATTATACACACTGCACAACTTCATTGTGTGATTTAAAAGTTTAACCGGCTTTCAATTGAATGTGTCGGTTCAGTGAGACCTTAAAGCAACATTATTCGGAACCGCTGTATTCGTTCCATCCCTAATTTATATATATATATATATATAATATAATATATATATATATATATATAATATATATATATATATATATATATATAGTCAGGTGTATGATTAAACAATTATACCAAACAGGTGCTAATGATCATCAATTCAATATGTAGGTTGAAACACAATCATTAACTGAAACAGAAACAGCTGTGTAGGAGGAATAAAACTGGGTGAGGAACAGGCCAAACTCAGCTACAAGGTGAGGTTGCTGAAGACAGTTTACTGTCAAAAGTCATACACCATGGCAAGACTGAGCCCAGGTACAAGACACAAGGTAGTTATACTGCATCAGCAAGGTCTCTCCCAGGCAGAAATTTCAAGGCAGACAGGGGTTTCCAGATGTGCTGTCCAAGCTCTTTTGAAGAAGCACAAAAACAGGCAACGTTGAGGATCGTAGACGCAGTGGTCGGCCAAGGAAACGTATTGCAGCAGATGAAAGACACATCATGCTTACTTCCCTTCGCAATCGGAAGATGTCCAGCAGTGCCATCAGCTCAGAATTGGCAGAAAACAGTGGGACCCTGGTACACCCATCTACTGTCCGGTGAAGTCTGGTCAGAAGTGGCCTTCATGGAAGACTTGCGGCCAAAAAGCCATACCTCCGACGTGGAAACAAGGCCAAGCGACTCAACTATGCACGAAAACACAGGAACTGGGGTGCAGAAAAATGGCAGCAGGTGCTCTGGACTGATGAGTCAAAATTTGAAATATTTGGCTGTAGCAGAAGGCAGTTTGTTCGCCGAAGGGCTGGAGAGCGGTACACGAATGAGTGTCTGCAGGCAACAGTGAAGCATGGTGGAGGTTCCTTGCAAGTTTGGGGCTGCATTTCTGCAAATGGAGTTGGGGATTTGGTCAGAATTAATGGTCTCCTCACTGCTGAGAAGTACAGGCAGATACTTAATCCATCATGCAATACCATCAGGGAGGCATCTGATTGGCCCCAAATTTATTCTGCAGCATGACAACGACCCCAAACATACAGCGAAAGTCATTAAGAACTATCTTCAGCGTAAAGAAGAACAAGGGAGTCCTGGAAGTGATGGTATAGCCCCCACAGAGCCCTGATCTCAACACCATCGAGACTGTCTGGGATTACATGAAGAGAGAGAAGCAACTGAGGCTGCCTAAATCCACAGAAGAACTGTGGTTAGTTCTCCAAGATGTTTGGGCCAACCTACCTGCCGAGTTCCTTCAAAAACTGTGTGCAAGTGTACCTAGAATTGATGCTGTTTTGAAGGCAAAGGGTGGTCACACCAAATATTGATTTGATGTAGATTTTTCTTCTGTTCACTCACTTTGCATTTTGTTAATTGATAAATATAAACTATTAACATGTCTATTTTTGAAAGCATTCTTACTTTACAGCATTTTTTCACACCTACCTAAAAACTTTTGCACAGTACTGTATATATATATATATATATATATATATATATATATATATATATATATATATATATGCGCACACACAAATAATACTATGTTTATTATTTAGATTGTAGTCAACTGTATAACATACTTAATGTAGACATAGGATTCATGCAGCTACATAAAAGAACAGGTTAAACTACCGAGTAGTATTCATTTACTCAGTGGAACTATAACTAAATACACCCACTGTTTTAGCAATCACTGTGACTGACACATAACTCAGCAATTCCCAGCAACTCCTGGTTTGATTTAGGGGTATTTGAGCTCAGCTAAGAATATTTGAGAACAGCCCCAGGCTCCTCTCATTCCTGAGCCAAACTGAGCACAGACTTTCAAATATAACCACTGCTGGAATCTCTAGAAAAATACAACAAAAACATTCTTGGGGAGGACTCGCTTCATTTCTGACATTTTAAAAAGACAGGTCAAATATTCTGCAAGAAGAATATACTTTATTACACATGTTCATGTCTAACCCACACCTACATACCAAGAGAGTGTATAATTTCTGGAAGCAATTTCCCCAAAAACTTCAGCATTAAACCAAAATTTTCCAAAATGTTAGTAATATATCTTACAAAATTGCATGGTTACTAAAAATTAATAAATTGCTGGAATTGTGTTAAAATTAAAACCAAATTAAAGGCAACATCATATTTCCATTTCTGTTTAATAATGGTGATTCCAAACAAAATAACAGTTTTTCCCTGTTCTGGTATTTTTAAAAAGAGCAATCCAACTCCCAAAGATGACTGTAGTGTTTGCATCTTATGCCTGATATGCAACACTTACTTCCGTTTGCTAACATGTTCTGGATCAGAATGAAATGTTGAATATTTGATAAAATGTAATCCAATTTTCTAATGGGTATTGCATGCAAAACCTAAAAAAAAGGCCCATCTGTGCTCGCTTTCTCTGTACGGCACACTATATACAATGAAGCTTCGAAAGGAAAATAACTTGGTTGACAATTTAGAAACGCTTGGCAACAGTGTCTGTTTATTATAAATGGCAGATGAAGTTTATTTTGGCAGTTAAAAGCTAAATTAAGCTTGACAGTTTGTCAGGAAATTCAAAAAATTCTGTGGCAAGGCCTAGATTCAGGATGAGTCTTTCTTTCATCTCCAATTTACAAATGCTAAGCTTTCCCGGATCATGAAGCAAATGCAGGGGATGACAAGTATTTTGACCGCATCAAAATCAGAAGAAAACCACAAAACTAGTACAAATGGATACAGAACAAAAATGTCAGAAAATATTTGAGTTTGTTTAACTATTGCACGATAAAAAAAAAAAAAAAAAAAAAAACTACTATAGGACATTGCTTTTGCAAATCAGTCAGGTTTTAGCATTCTGTGCATTTGCCAAGTTTACTCGTAATAGACTCTTCTAAATCCAGTACTCTCAACTTTTTCATAGAACAAAACAACGATGATTTACAGTACAAGGTTTGGCCGAACGTATGGCCTTTTCAAGTACCAGAGTAATGTTTGTAGCATGCAAAACTAACACTATCATTGTTTTCAATGTAATGCAATGATACTCTGGATGAGAGGTCAGCAATCTGGTTAAACAGAGTGAATGCAGAGTCTGGGGAGAACAAGCCCAAGAATAAACAGGCTTTGTAGACTCTGCAAATCTTAAAGTCTTAATGAAACTTGATGGAACGCCTTCACTCCCAAGTGTCATTAGCACCCACTGTTTTATACGATCAATGTCACAAACTAGAAATTACAAATACAAAAGAAAAATACCCCAAACCTTTGATGACCATGGCACACGTATATCAACAGTACATGCACCAAAGTCATTGTATTTATCTTGCTCTTAAATTGTATTATTACTTGTACTGTGATACTTGAAATGTATTTGCTTATGATTGTAAGTCGCCCTGGATAAGGGTGTCTGCTAAGAAATAAATAATAATAATAATAATAATAATAATAATAATAATATGCGTGACATACAGATGGACAAATGCTAGGACAAACAGACATTCAGCCCTCTATATTTATTATTATTATTATTAGTTTATTTAGCAGACACCCTTATCCAGGGCGACTTACAGAGACTAGGGTGTGTGAACTATGCATCAGCTGCAGAGTCACTTACAATTACGTCTCACCCGAAAGACAGAGCACAAGGAGGTTAAGTGACTTGCTCAGGGTCACGCAGTGAGTCAGTGGCTGAGGTGGGATTTGAACCGGAGACCTCCTGGTTACAAGCCCTTTTCTTTAACCCCTGGACCACACAGCCTCCCTATATCCCCATAATCTTACACTCTTAAAAACGTATGCTAAATAACATTAACACTAAGTGTGACATACGTACGTTCATACAGTGCCTTGCGAAAGTATTCGGCCCCCTTGAACTTTGCGACCTTTTGCCACATTTCAGGCTTCAAACATAAAGATATGAAACTGTAATTTTTTGTGAAGAATCAACAACAAGTGGGACACAATCATGAAGTGGAACGAAATTTATTGGATATTTCAAACTTTTTTAACAAATAAAAAACTGAAAAATTGGGCGTGCAAAATTATTCAGCCCCCTTAAGTTAATACTTTGTAGCGCCACCTTTTGCTGCGATTACAGCTGTAAGTCGCTTGGGGTATGTCTCTATCAGTTTTGCACATCGAGAGACTGAAATTTTTGCCCATTCCTCCTTGCAAAACAGCTCGAGCTCAGTGAGGTTGGATGGAGAGCATTTGTGAACAGCAGTTTTCAGTTCTTTCCACAGATTCTCGATTGGATTCAGGTCTGGACTTTGACTTGGCCATTCTAACACCTGGATATGTTTATTTGTGAACCATTCCATTGTAGATTTTGCTTTATGTTTTGGATCATTGTCTTGTTGGAAGACAAATCTCCGTCCCAGTCTCAGGTCTTTTGCAGACTCCATCAGGTTTTCTTCCAGAATGGTCCTGTATTTGGCTCCATCCATCTTCCCATCAATTTTAACCATCTTCCCTGTCCCTGCTGAAGAAAAGCAGGCCCAAACCATGATGCTGCCACCACCATGTTTGACAGTGGGGATGGTGTGTTCAGGGTGATGAGCTGTGTTGCTTTTACGCCAAACATAACGTTTTGCATTGTTGCCAAAAAGTTCGATTTTGGTTTCATCTGACCAGAGCACCTTCTTCCACATGTTTGGTGTGTCTCCCAGGTGGCTTGTGGCAAACTGTAAACGACACTTTTTATAGATATCTTTAAGAAATGGCTTTCTTCTTGCCAATCTTCCATAAAGGCCAGATTTGTGCAGTATACGACTGATTGTTGTCCCATGGACAGAGTCTCCCACCTCAGCTGTAGATCTCTGCAGTTCATCCAGAGTGATCATGGGCCTCTTGGCTGCATCTCTGATCAGTCTTCTCCTTGTATGAGCTGAAAGTTTAGAGGGACGGCCAGGTCTTGGTAGATTTGCAGTGGTCTGATACTCCTTCCATTTCAATATTATCGCTTGCACAGTGCTCCTTGGGATGTTTAAAGCTTGGGAAATCTTTTTGTATCCAAATCCGGCTTTAAACTTCCCCACAACAGTATCTCGGACCTGCCTGGTGTGTTCCTTGTTCTTCATGATGCTCTCTGCGCTTTAAACGGACCTCTGAGACTATCACAGTGCAGGTGCATTTATACGGAGACTTGATTACACACAGGTGGATTCTATTTATCATCATTAGTCATTTAGGTCAACATTGGATCATTCAGAGATCCTCACTGAACTTCTGGAGAGAGTTTGCTGCACTGAAAGTAAAGGGGCTGAATAATTTTGCACGCCCAATTTTTCAGTTTTTTATTTGTTAAAAAAGTTTGAAATATCCAATAAATTTCATTCCACTTCATGATTGTGTCCCACTTCTTGTTGATTCTTCACAAAAAATTACAGTTTCATATCTTTATGTTTGAAGCCTGAAATGTGGCAAAAGGTCGCAAAGTTCAAGGGGGCCGAATACTTTCGCAAGGCACTGTACGTATTTAAACTCATTATTTTTACTCAACATTTTAAACACCAACAGTTTTGCATTTAAGTGTGTACATGCAAGTGTGTAAAAACAATGCCCACCACTACCACTGCCAGCATTGCATATTGGATTGGAAACATGTTCACTTAATTCAGAGTGGCATATTTAGGCTTGCTAAACACAACATGAATCTGAGAAAGCGCAGTGGGAGAAATATCAGAAACAATTGAATACACTGGAATATATAATCCTGACTGTGATTCTACTGCTACACTAAGTGATTGTAGGACATTGTATAGAAGAACAAGTAGTAAAACCTTGTTTTTTTTTTTTTTTTTAACTGTATGTGAAGTTACTTAATACAGGCACAAGCACAGCTGCTTTCATGATGCAAAGGCTTAGAGCAGACTGAACACTAAAATAAGATACTGCCCTCACAGCAGTACACCCTTGCATGGCTTATACCTACATCACTACCACAGGTGTGAAGAACAGATTTGATCAAACACCTGTTAGAACTCTAATTGTGACACAGTATGACATCACTGGGAACTTCAAAGAGATGAACCACAGCCGTCTCTGCAGTTTTCCAGGAACTTGTTATAGGTTCAGGTCAACACAAGACGAGATGCAGTCACTTAACCTTACCCCCTTTGGATGACTTGGCTTGAACTCTTACAAATAATTACGTGCCCAGTACACAGCTATCACAGGAACTGTTAGCAATGTTAAATGAAAGGACTCTTGCAAAAGCACTATCTAGTGCCTCTAATTATGATATCAGGGCTGTAATCTAAAAAGCACAGAGAGCAAGTCAGCTCTCTCAATAGACACTGCAAATCATCTCTCAGTTTGTTTTGTCTACACCCATCAGCTGTAGGTGTGCAAGTTCAGTACCAATATAAAGATTTGTGTTCACAAACTGTCTAATTATCATTAAGACTACTGTCTGAATAGTCTTAAGGCTACATGAAGTACACTATGTTATTTGTATTTTTCCAGCCAAATACGGTTTCATCCAACTTGAAATAATTTTCATTACACCCCATATATACAATTTCTCTTATACTATTGTCTAAATAAACCACATTTATATTCTCCTAATTAATAACACATCTCTTTTTTAATGTATTTATTTAGCTCATATTTCAGGCAGTTTTTTTTTCCTTTTTTAGAATATATATATATATATATATATATATATATATATATATATATATATATATATATATATATATATATATATATATATAAAGGAAACAACCGCATTACAAATGCAGAGTGAAGAGCAGACTGTACTCTAATCTTGTAGGTTAAACAGACTCTGTTGTGTATAGGTCAGCCCAATGTCCCAGGCAAGCATCTTGCTTGTGTCCTGAAGCGTTGTTTCATGTGGGCCTTAGTCCTCCTCAGTGGGGTTCTTTACAGGGCTGCTATTCTGTATCGATCTCCTTTAAACCTTCTGAATAATACATTTCAAAACAACACAGCGCAAACCGGCTGAAACTCTTTAATTACATCACCGCTGAAAGGAAATCATTGATCAACGGCATTATGGGAAATTAAACTGCCCCCCAAACTGGATCAAAGTCAATGAAATGGCTTACTAGCTGTCCCTGGCTGGGCCTATGCTGGATTAGAGCCCGTGGACAGACAGAGGCAGGCCTGCCATTGTGAATGGGATCCTCTTTTTTGAAGCTCTCCCTAGCAGGTGTCCTGCTCTGAGCATGGTTTTTGATTACTCTAATTAAATCTAATACTATCAACAGACTTTCACATGGATCCCCTAAAACCCCCTACTAAAGGGAACATTAAAGCACCCAGAGAGGGCAGGGGAGGGTAACAGGGCAGCCTTAATGAGCACGGCTCATATCAGTTTTCCAAAATCTGCTTGTTTCTGACATTCGTCAATTAAAACAGCAATAGCACCAGTAGTCATCAGTCCTTGGAAATAAATTTAATTGATGAATTCTGTTATAAGAATATTTTTTTTGTAAGAAAGTATTCTCGCAAAACAACAAAATAAGACAGACCAATCTACAAACTAACACTGTATACGGTCTGTCAAAAATCCCATGTACAGAAAATCCTAAATATATCTTAAAACTGTATTATATTTGAAAGGTCATTTTAAGATCCCTTCATCAAATCTAAGTAACAACTAACTGAAGAGAAGTTACAGCTTAATGTCTGAAGATACAGTAAAAAGACAAATCCTGTAGCTGATTTAATAAATTTTTTTTTTAAAACAGACATATGAACCGATTTTAATGCATCTGAGCAATATGTAACAGTAGATAAGGCTACACAGTAAACGGTAACCTTAACAAGATGAAATAAAACCTAATACAAGTGCTCACTATATAATATGACAGGAAAGCATGAAAAGGATAGTGCTGTTTCAGTTCAGTCCATAATTAAGTGTTCTTTTACTGCAGTTTCTCCCCTCTTTGATGCCACTGGAATTACCTTTCAGGACCCAAACAATCATGTCACAGAGATGTTGACAATGCTGGTTGATGAGTTCCCCAGGCTTTGTACTGGGGTCTTTGTTGTTCATTGTAAACCCATTCTAGTTTTCAATTTCTGTCCCGTTTTGCCAAAGTACAGTCTATTAGTGCTTCCAATGCAAATGATGTTTGACAAAGTGAAGGATCCTTTGATGTTTAATGATTTGCCATTAGGAACATTTATATTGGAATGAGAAAGGATGTGTTTGAGTACAGGTTAGGCATAGCGGGATATACATATTTATGACTAATTCTCTCGTTTTACATATATTTAAAACCTACATCAAATCAGACAGGGTCAGTGGGTGGACAGGGTGCCGATTCAAGCTAGTTCTTATTCCCCTTGATGACACCTAAAACCCAACAGGAGGACACATCATCTAATAATGGGAACAGAAATTGAATTATATCGTCGCTTACTGCCTAAGGAAACATTGCTAGCAGTAAATACCTTTGAGTGCTCAGGGATAAGAAAAAAGAAGAATAACCTAGACACCTTGAGACCACAAAAGGACTGTAAGCTGTTTTTTTCACTGTTTAAAAAGAAGATTTTTATGTAGTGTTTAAGAATGACTAATTGCAGGACAAAATTTATTAACAGCACAACTAAATCATGGTTTTAGTCTTCTGCTTTAACAGTGACGCTTGTCTATGATTTCAACCTGTAAACTGCTTCTTTTTTATACCAGTAATGGGCGAAAAACTTTACAAATAGTGAAATTACTTTAGCAATACTGATTTCAAGGACACCTGATTGAAATTAAACAGTAACCACACGATGTGTCATATTGGATTGTTACATTGACAATATATAAAAGGACTTTAAAATTTTCTTTTTTGACATTCACTATACATTCAAGTATTTCCTTTACCTACATTTTTAGACATTTCAATATTTATATTCTACAAAAAGCAAGTAGTAGGCTATTCAAAATGACTGCAGGTTTGAAAAATGTGTAACTATTCATAATTCTTGCAATAACTTTAATTTGGATAATCAAGGACAACCTACTAAAATATACAGTGGTTTGCAGAAGCTTCACCCCCTTGCAAAGTTTTCATTTTGTTGGCACCTGAGCATACTCCACGACGCTTTCAAATTAGACTTTACATGTAGAATCTACACAAACTACTCCACAGTGAAAGTTAAAAAATGCACATAGAATATACATAATTAATACTTACAGAGAAAAACAGATTAATCTCAGTTGCATAAGTATTCAACCCCTTTGCTACTGCAGCTTAAATCAGCTCAGGTGCAAATGATTTGTTGAAAGGTCACAAAATGAGTGAATGGTTTCAGCCTGTGTGTACTCAAAGTGGTTTAAGAGGTACAGAAAACTTCAAAAGGCAATGATTATCCCTCTCAGCACAGTGAAGTCCATTATTAAGAAGTGGAAGATGCATCATACCACCCAGACACTAGCCAGATCAGGTCACCCTCCCAAACTGAGCAGCCGGGGCAAGCAGGAAACTGGTTCGGGATGTCACTCTCAAGCCAACAATGACCTTGAGAGATCTGCAAACTCTGTGTCTGAGATGGGAGTCAGTGTTCACACATAACAATAAGCCGGTCCCTACACAAAGCTGGCCTGTATGGACAGGTAGCAAGAAAGAAGCCATTACTCAGAAAGCACATATGGAATTTGCAAAAAGCACGTAGATGATACTGCAGACGTGGAAAAAGGTTTTGTGGTCAGACGAGACAAAATGGAACTTTTCGGTCTAAATTCCAAGCGTTACGTCTGGCGGAAGCCCAACACTGCACATCACCCAGTCAACACCATCCCACTGTCAAGCATGGTGGGGCAGCATCATGTTTTGGGGGTGCTTCTCTTCAGCAGGGACTGGGAAGCTTGTCAGGATAGTGAAGAATGGAGGTGCAAAGTACAGGTGATTCATTGATGAAAGCCTGTTTGAGTCAGCCAAGACTCTGAAACTGGGGAGGAAATGCACATTTCAGCAGGGACAATGACCTGAAGCACAAAGCCAAAGCCACACTGGAGTGGTTGAACAAGAAGAGATTTAATGTTCTTGAGTGGCCCAGTCAAAATTCTGATTGATCCAATCGAAGATTTATGGCGAGACTTGAAGATTGCAGTCCATCGATGATGCCCAAAAAAACCTTATTAGAACTGAAGCAATTTTCCCGTGAAGAATGGGCAAAAATGTCACCATTCTACTGAGCAAAGCTAGTAGAGATCTATCCAAAAAGACACATGGCAGTATTGCTGCAAAAGGTGCTTCTACCAAGTGCTGACTTAAGAGGCTGAATACTTATGCAACCAGTAAATTTCATTCCATACATTTTCTTTGCAAGTTTTGCAGACATTAGCCTCCTCCTCATATAACAGTGTTCAGTTTAACCACATCAGCTTTGAATGAAAAACTGTGCACACATTATTTGTAATTCATGACAGCACAGCACGAAGGTATAATCATGCCTTACTGCAACTTAAATGGGATATGACAGAGACAAGCATCCAATCCCACATCATGCATCCCATTGGTTTGCCTTTGAAGATGCATCTTCCACCTCTTAATGATGACATTATTGGTAGAGGGTGAATACTTCTGCAAACCACTGTAGGTACAGTACTTACAGCATCTCAAAGTTGCCTGACTAAGCTTCAAAGGGGGCTGTGGAAGCATAACAGATCGGAGAGAAATGTTTTTTGCAACAGATGTGAATCTAAAGCTACTGAAAACTGGTACTAGGATAACCTACTTTACCCCAAAAGGCTGTCTGGTAGCAACAACATGAACCTCTTCAATGTCAATTTGATGTGAACTGCACTAACTGCAAAGCACCATCCCACCCACCCCCGACTTGCTGCCACACTTACTCCCTATTCCCTCAGCTGTCCTCTTGCTTACGCCCAAATGGCAGCAACCTGTTGTAGAACTCATCTGGAGAGGGCCTGCTGGCTAATTTACCCTGGTATAGTGCCCTGAGACCACTCCAATCTGCTACACTGTTCGTTGTGAACGCCCTACCCACTGGGCCTCACACTACCACTTGGACCTAGAGACTCTTTCTTAGTAATTAAAAGCTCAAAACTGGGGACTATTTGACAGCGCCACCTGTGTACCATGAATAGGGACTAGCAACAGGCAGGTGTATTCATGTATTTATATATGCAGTGCGGTGTGGTGTGGTGTGGTGTGGGTATGTCCGCCAAGCTTGATTAACGTTGCAAGCTGCCTTCTCTGCTCTCCCTCCCATCTCAATTTGCATTCCTATCTACAATAAACATTTAGCAGTGATTTTGAGAAATTACTGTACTGCAAACTGGTTACCTCCTGTTCACAACATGAACTAGTGGGAATGTGAGAGAATGGAAGGTTTCAATAGCTTACAAAATATGAGCCAAATGAAATACAGATACAGTAGACTTCAGTACGGTATCTGAGTCTTTTATATATTAAAAAGTACAGATTGACAAGCCTTCTGATTGAAACTATAAATATCCATTAAAAAATTATTATATATATATATATATATATATATATATATATATATATATATATATATATATATATATATATATATATTTTAATTAACTGGACAACACGAAGTGACAACTTGCTCTTATCTTAGAAAATGCAAACCAATGGGATGCATGAATTGGGGATTGGGATGCTTTGTCTCTGTCATATCCCACTCAAATTGCAATAAGGCATGATTATACCTTCTGTGCCATCATGGCCTAAGTTTCTTAAACTAATAAAGGAATCTCCAAATTGTGAATGGCTAGGCAAACTAAGTATGTCAGTAAATTCAGAGGTGCCCAAGTCACTCTAGCAGGTATAAGGCTACTAATTATTGCAGATCTAGTTCTACTATCTGTGAATATCTTAAATTCAGGCAATTAGGAGATTAATTTTGCAGATTAAATGTTATAAGTATGTGAACTGCTGTTTCCTCATAAAACACAAGAAGATTGATTATATTATTTCTTAGCAGACGCCCTTATCCAGGGCGACTTACAATTGTTACAAGATATCACATTATTTTTACATACAATTACCCATTTATACAGTTGGGTTTTTACTGGAGCAATCTAGGTAAAGTACCTTGCTCAAGGGTACAGCAGCAGTGTCCCCCACCTGGGACTGAACCCACGACCCTCCGGTCAAGAGAGCCCTAACCACTACTCCACACTGTTGAATCCTGGCTATCCATTATCTCTGGATAAACTGCTTCCAATACACGGTTGTTTAGGGTTTTAACAAATGACCTCGGCAAAAAAACAGTGACATAAATCCCTGGTCTGTAGACCCCAGGGTTTAAAGTAATGTAAGGGATTATAATGCATTGCAAGGTGTTCATCCCCCTTATCCTCGAATATACACCAAGCCAACCTGTATTCCAATAAACACAGTAGCTAGGTATTACCCATGTAACTCTTACCAGCAGTCATTACAAGCTGTTCCAGTCCATTAAAGAAAATAATCCAATCACTTTGTAATTTTCCAGCAAAATCACATTCCCGCAAATTTATTTCAGGCCATCTAAATAGTAAATAGCTATTATTGGCTCAAAATGAGTTTTTACTTGCCACAGGCAAACATGTTGCCATCATTGTCTAGCTCTGTTAGAGATACAACAAGTTAAAAAGGTTATAAAGATTCCATTAACGTCACAAGATCTCTGACAGGACTTAGAAGTGCTCAGTAATTGAGAGCTTTATTCAAAGTGGAATATGCCCATATAAAACACGTAGTGTAGGGCTCCATTATTTAATCACTAAAGACTTCAGTTGATCTGAAAAATCAGATAATTATCTGTACATGTTTACCTCAATCTACATTACTTAACCATCCAGCAGTTACGACTGCCACACCAGTTACAGAAACTGACCAAGGTTAAACAAACATACTTTTTCGAATAACAGAGCCCTTTATTACTCAACTGTGTTAATCTACGATAAAATGAATAAGTGAAAAATGACACCACATGCTCGAGACCTCATTCTAAAACAAGCCGACATCTTTGTGTACAAACATTTTCAAAGAAAATTAATCTTCACTGGGGATTTCTACCGGTATTATTATACATGCATTTACATGGCATGTGCATGACATACAGACGTGCTCAAATTTTTGGTACCCTCCACAAAAACGAAGAATGCACAGATTTTCTCTGAAATAACTTGAAACTGAAAAAGTAATGGCATCCACCATTGTTTATTCCATATTAATAGAAATCAGAACTTTGCTTTTGATTTTTTATTCAACATAATATGGTAATAAGAAAACAAATGAAAATGGCATGGACAAAAATGATGGGACCGCTAACCTAATATTTTGTTGCACAACCTTTAGAGGCAATCACTGCAATCAGACGTTTTCTGTAGCTCTCAATGAGACTTCTGCACCTGTTAACAGGTAGTCTGGCCCACTCTTCCTGAGCAAACTGCTCCAGCTGTCTCAGGTTTGATGGGTGCCTTCTCCAGACTGCAAGTTTCAGCTCTTTCCATAGATGTTCGATAGGATTCAGATCAGGACTCATAGAAGGCCACTTCAGAATAGTCCAATGTTTTGTTCTTATCCATTCTTGGGTGCTTTTAGCTGTGTGTTTTGGGTCATTATCCTGTTGGAGGACCCATGACCTGCGACTGAGACAGAGCTTTCTGACACTGGGCAGTACGTTTCGCTCCAGAATGCCTTGATAGTCTTGAGATTTCATTGTGCCCTGCACAGATTCATGGCACCCTGTGCCAGGGGCAGCAAAGCAGCCCCAAAACATAACCGAGCCTCCTCCATGTTTCATTGTAGGTATGGTGTTCTTTTCTTTGAAAGCTTCATTTTTTCATCTGTGAACATAGAGCTGATGTGACTTGCCAAAAAGCTCCAGTTTTGACTCATCTGTCCAAAGGACATTCTCCCAGAAGGATTGTGGCTTGTCAATATGCATTTTAGCAAATTCCAGTCTGTCTTTTTTATGTTTTTCTTTCAAAAGTGGAGTCCTCCTGGGTCTTCTTCCATGGAGCCCACTTTCGCTCAAAAAGCGACGGATGGTGCGATCAGAAACTGACGTACCTTCACGTTGGAGTTCAGCTTGTATCTCTTTGGCAGTTATCCTTGGTTCTTTTTCTACCATTCGCACTATCCTTCTGTTCACTCTGGGGTCGATTTTCCTCTTGCGGCCGTGCCCAGGGAGGTTGGCTACAGTTCCATGGACCTTAAACTTCTTAATAATATTTGCAACTGTTGTCACAGGATCATCAAGCTGCTTGGAGATGGTCTTGTAGCCTTTACCTTTACCATGGTCGTCTATTA
The DNA here is from genome assembly GCF_902713425.1 of Acipenser ruthenus. NCBI lineage: Eukaryota > Metazoa > Chordata > Actinopteri > Acipenseriformes > Acipenseridae > Acipenser > Acipenser ruthenus. The sequence goes on along the minus strand of NC_081200.1, from coordinate 4,452,287 downwards.
TCTTCATTCTGATCTCCTCAGACAACCCTCTCCTTTGCTTTCTCTGGTCCATGTTCAGTGTGGTGCACACAATGGTACCAAACAGCACAGTGACTACTTTTCTCCATTTAAATAGGCTGAATGACTGATTACAAGATTGGAGACATGTGTGATACTAATTAAAGAATCTAATTAGTTTGAAATATCACTATAATCCAATTTTTTATTATCTTTTCTAAGGGGTACCAACAAATGTGTCCAGGCCATTTTAGAATATCTTTGTAGAATAAGCAATAATTAATCTCTTTTCACAGCTTCTTTGCTTTATTCTATGACATACCAAAGGCATGCAAGTATACATGATAAAATAGCTTTTAATTTCATCACTTTTCAGGAGGAATGAAGCATTATTTCAAATGAGCTGTAAGGGTACCAACAAATTTGAGCACGTCTGCATAACATTGTGGCAAAAACAGTTGTGAAAAAGTCAACAGGAAATGTAGTGATAGTGAATATTGTAATCCAGTTATTAAAAAGAAAATTAAAAGGGCACATCAGATATGATAAATGGGTGCATGATAAATGATAAATCACCACCTGATTTTTAATCATTTGAAATCATAGAACACTGGCAACCAGTAATTCACTGTACCATCTTAAACCTGCGCTTGTCAGTCAGTAACAATGGGCTTTGAAGTGTTTAGCGTGTCTTATTCCTTAAGGAAGGCTGAGATATGCATCTGAGATAGTGAGTTATGGGTTGGTTATTATCTTTGAGGGTATGTTAGCACTTGCAAGTCCATATATGACTTGCCTCCTATATGGTTTACAAAATTCGGAGATAAGCTAAACGCAGTCATATTTCAAGTCAACATGACCCTCTCAATACTTGACATGAAGACATGACATGAAAGACAAAGTCTTTTCTTCAAAATCATTTATGAAGCGGTCTATTAGCAAGTTTCAATTTAGCACTTGTAAGTGCAGAGCAGGTTCTTGCTCTGTTGACGTGACTGGTCTGACTGGGATATGTATATTAAGGTTATTGATGTCCCAGGATGCCAAATAAAGTTGTCACCCATGGCTGCTTTTAATGTCCAAGACCCTCCTTAGACAAACTATGGGAGTGCTGTATCACTCACCGCTACACTTCAAATATACATAAGACATGAGCCTTCAGCTAGATTGTTTACGAGACTGGACGGCCTCCTGCGGGTTATTCACTTTAATCCATCGGCTCCTGTTGTATATTGGTGATATAATCTCGGTTATGGACTTTTGAACCCAAACTGCACTCTAGCTAAAGTGACAAATGTTTTTATCTGAAAAGGGCCCTTGCAGGTAGACATATCTGAAGCATCTGTTCTAAGCACTGGCCACAAGTGTAATAACTTAAAACATATGTCTCACAGATGTCAATTTGTAAGAACATTTTTTTCTTAAGAATTCAAATAAAAATAATAATAGTAAAAAAAATGCAGATTAACATAAATTATTTCCCATAAAACACCTTTCCTGGGATGAAAACATATTAAATAAAGTAGTCTCATTGTTTATTTCAAAGTCTATGGTACACATTTCAAGCCTTGATTAGCAATGTCGCTAATTGGGCTGAAATATGCAACATGACAAAACGTAACCCCTAATAAAATGTTTATTTCTCTTTGCCACTCCCTGCAAGGAGAGTTTGGATGGAGCTCTGCAGATCTGTGCTAGAAATGGTTTACCATGTTAGGCTGCAGTCTTAATAAGCCATCTGCAGACAGATAGCATTTCTGTCATTAGAAGCACAAGTCTGGATCCTATTTGTTATTTTTAACTCTCTACGACAGATACTATAAAATAGGGGAGAATGTACTGGAGTTTAAGCAAGTGTACATTAAGTACAAAACATAACTCTGGCATTTGCAAGTTCAGACCCCTTATTCTCATTTGGATGACCTCTAAGAAGGTAGTAAAAAAAAAAAAAACACTAATGCTTTATGAATACTGCCTGTAGTAGTATTGTCCTAAAGCAATGTAATTTTATGAGTACAACACAGAGTTTAACAAATCTCTGTTATTTACAGGTTTTTGTGTTATGTAGGACTAGTGTTCTGCTATTGTTGCCAACCCTAATTTAAACTCCCCGGCCAGCAGAACCCAACTTAGACTGTATCTTAAAAAACAGACAATTACTGAAAAGGGGCAAGCGTAATAGAAAGGAATGAATGAAATATAATCATTGAATTTAAATAAGACATGTACATTGGTTGGAAGACTGATTCCATGTAGCATAGCAATTTCTCTCAACAGCTATACTGTCATTATAACTTTGGTGTCCATATTCACTGTTGTCATCATTAGGTTGTCTACCTCTTTTAGAATTCAGCCCAGAGAAGCGTAGAGACACATTTATGCAACCTAATTTGCTGCCGCTCAGAAAAATTCATTAAATATCCACATAAAATACTTTTCAACTGCTAGAGACTCATGCAAGTCAACAGCTCATAATCACCTTTCAATCTGCAAGGGCATAAAACATTTCATCAAAGACGAACGTCCTCTTTGACTGCCGGGATGAGAATCCAAAAATTAATAAAATCTAGTTTGGCGCAGGGTATGCATTAATCAGAAACTATAATAAATCCACATGCTTCTTTTGACAGTACATTAGTCAAATAGTTTTGTATGATAATGACATTGACTAATGGGCTCTGAGTTAGAAGGGTCAATCATAAACTCATCAAATGCTTCATTTAATTTCTTAATTTAGACAAACACAATTTGTTTATGGGAAGGATATCAGGTGTTCTTGAATGAATAATGGCTATGAAACCAAACTCCATTAATCAGTCCTTGATTACAAATGACTTGGAGGTTGTTTATTCTAATTTCATTCATTTCGATCAACAAAGAAAACACAAGCAAATATAGCCATTAGGAATGGGGATGGCACAATTATTTCCTCATATTAAATAAAGTGATGATAAATGTTCCAACACTAACTAAAACAAAGGGGTTTTTATTACACCAATTTAAATGAGTTGCCCTCTAAATAAATCAGCATATGAGCTGGTGCAACATTTGGATATCACTTCAGCAGAAAAATGAAAGGCATGAGGCAGAAAAAACAAATTAGTTAAACAGAATTATGGCATATTAAAACATAGTGGGCAAAGGTTATTTATAAGGTCAAAGCGTATCACACTCCAATTTGTATCTTGTATATTGAGTATAAAGATTATACCACATAGGATAGATGCCCAGTAGAGACCCCCAAAAAAATGATAATTGGGGCTTACACATTTAGTGCATTAAAAGTGTAACATGCTGTAAGTCTGATTTTTTTTTTGACAAATCAGAACAGCTCAAAGCCATTTTGTTAAAATTATTTTAAACAGAATTAATATCACCAGCGGCTATGTAGATTTTTACTGGTATGATATGAGCCCGTCATAAAGGGTTAGAATTTACAATATTCAGAGGGAATTAAATATTATGACCTACCTTGGTAGTGATTCAATCTTTAATGAGGAAGGTGTGCCTTTCTAACAGAAAACGTTGAACATAAATGTTTAAGTACAGAACATCAAACCAACTGGAATGTGTGTTGTTCTTTACAGCAAAATAATTTCGTTGTACAGGAGTAAGTAAAATAAGTACATTTAGCAGCAGAGACTATCAGCCTATATGTTATACATTAGTGCTGCTGTAATTAAACAGGAGTACTTTTACAATGCAAGTGTGTACAAATAGCTAACATTTTGTGTTAAATATGATTAAGCTGTTTGCTGCATACATATTTTGTGTTTTGGTATTACAACCAGATTATTCGACTGGCATTATGCAGAATTTTGAAAGGCTCAACCTTTTCCCCAAAGTACCCAAGTAACTGAGGTGTGAAAAACACCTACTTACTGAATAGAGTAAAAACTTCCTCTTGGAATAATTTCCTATGTCATCAGGAAATGTCTTCCACATGCAGTTCATACTGTATAAAAAACAGCCCGGGATCTACTGCACACACAACTAGATAATTAAATTACTTAGCAAAGTTTACTTAACAGTAAATGGTTAGCAAAGGTGATTAAGGTGATTGCAAATGTGCTTTCATTTAACATCAATAGCTAGTCTGTAAGATTCATCTGCAAACAATTAGCACATACATTTGCATCAAAATCGTTTATACCATATGCTGCTACATTATGGAAAACTGCAAATTAAAAAAATATATATTCTTTTTTTTTCTGTTATGTAAATTTTATATATTGAGAGACAAAAAACAAGGAGAAAGTTTTTAAACCATGTGGCTTAAAAGGCAGATGTGAAAAAGACATTATTAGTTAAAAAAATAAATAAATTCCACTTTCAATTCAAGCATACTTTTTAATGGACTGTTTCAAGCAGTCACCAGCTGCTGCTTGGAAAATGCCAACAGAAAAAAAGTTCCCATAAAAAAAATTTAAATAAAGTTGTTGTTTTTTTGTTTGTTTTTTTTAAATTTAGTAGTCGCTAATTGTTTTTTTTTATTATTATTATTTTCTCGCCAATTTGTAATATCCAATTATTTTTAGGCTCAGCTCACCGCTACCACCCCTGCGCTGACTCGGGAGGGCGAAGACAGACACATGCTGTCCTCCGAAGCGTGTGCCGTCAGCCGACTGCTTCTTTTACACACTGCAGGCCCACCATGCAGCCACCTCAGTTACCGCGTCAGAGGACAACGCAGCTCTGGGCAGCTTACAGGCAAGCCTGCAGGCGCCCAGCCAGACTACAGGGGTCGCTAGTGCACGGTGAGTCGAGGACACCCTGGCCGACCTAAACCCTCCACCCCGGGCGGTGCTCGGCCAATTGTGCGCCACCCCCTGGGAACTCCTGTCCACGGTTGGCAGTGGAATAGCCTGGACTCAAACTGGCGACATCCAGGCTATAGGGCGCATCCTGCACTCCACGCGGGGCGCCTTTACCGGATGCGCCACTTGGGAGCCCATTAAAAATAAAGTTTTTTTATATTAACTTTTTCCCTCCAACATTACAAATATAGTTTAAGTTATTACTAAAATCAATAGTCCTAGCAGAACAGTATTGTGTATATATATATATATATATATATATATATATATATATATATATATATATATATATATATATATATATTTAGTTATTTATTTTTGGATTATATCTCAGAGAAAGAATATACATTGTTGGAAAAAAGGTTAAACAACTTTCTTTATTAAAGTTAAATACATCTGGAGATAAAAACAAAACAAAAAAAAACAACATGTACTAATTATTTTAACTATCAATAAGTAATAGGAAATCTAAATTAAAGTAATGAAATACTTCAAACACTGTAATAGACTACATTTGATGATCCTACTGTATCACACTAAAGAATGCCAGTTTTTAGGTCACAAACAATACACCGTGTAAGGATTGAATCTGTGACACCAGCAAAATGTTTTGTTGCTCTTTTATGAAACCTAACAGGGGTATTATGTTCATTTTAGAAAGACTTGTTTGCTCTACTGTGGAACTGCATAGTCTTTAGTCACACATAATTACAACCTCAGACTGAAACTGTGAAGTAATAAAGCATACACCTTGCCCACCTGAATTATAGACTGTTCCAAACAATTAGGTGTGTTAAAAGAAGAAAGGCACTTCCAACAGCAACACAAACTGGGAGAGCAAGAACAGTGTTGGGTATGGATTTTTTTCAGACATCAGAAACATGTGGTTTTTTTTTTGTTTTGCTTTGTTTGGGGAGGAACTATTTTTTGTAAGTGGCTCAGCAAATGAATCCAAGTTTGAAATGCATCTTCCCTTTTGCTTACAGATGATATAGTGATTAAAAAAAAAAAAAGTTAGGCAACTGCAGCCACGGTATTAAATGATGAATAAAAACAAGTTGTTAATACTGCATGCAATATGGTTATATTCATTTGAATTCCGTTTAACCTAGTTACAGGTTGACAAATAACCAGATGTGTTGACGACACATCAGTTTCTGTACAGGGTAAGCTCACAGCAAGAAAGGGTAATGTCAGTGAGCTTGTATTCTGCCAGCTGACATCAGTGCAGTGTGTAAAAGCAGGGTGCACGTTTACTTTGACCTTCTCCTCAGTTTCTTATTTATTAGTATACTTACCGCAGAAACCTATCTTGTTTTTTAAATGCAGGCATATCATTTTCACACTTACAAACAGTGGTTATTGATTGTTAAAAACAAAAAAAATCATCTTAACAAGCATTAGGGGAAATCTTTTACATACAACAGAGTAACGGCAACGACTCAGAGAGAATTAAACACTGGCCATTTGCAGCCACCTGCCATTCTCGGTATCTTCCTACTTCCAGATTAAGAAAATGAAAGAGCATCTTATTTAACTTAACAGCTCCCACAATAAAAGCAGGCCTCCAAAAGTAGTGAGTGATCCCATTAATTCCACTAGAGTAAAATGATACAGTCTATGTATGTGGTCTCTTCAGCCACATCTGTTGTGGGCCATTTCGAAGTTCAGTCTCCTGCTGAGTTCAGATCACTTAATGCTTTTCTATTTACTGTGCAAGTAGTAGTCAAAACACAATTGCTTATTTCTTTTTTTTTTAATTATCACAAATATAACATGAATAAAACGAATATATGTTACACAAAATGTCCAAGTAATCTGCATTTTTTTTTCTTCTTTTTTGGGGGGGTGGGGGGGGGATAAAAAACTAATAAATTAATACAATTTCAAACTGCTCAGCCATAATTATTTCTAACAACTTTTGGTTTATAGTTTGCTTGTTTTTTGTCAAACTGGAAGACCTTGAAATACAGTAGCTCCGTTCGAATGACAGGTAAAAAAAAAAAGCAATAAATAATAAATCGGATCACCACTTAATCCATTTTAGACAGTTAAACATTTTCAGTACATTTCACAGACCAACAGTTAACCCAAACTTGTAAAACATATATAGTAATAATAATTAAAAAAAAACATCTCTGAAGGAGAGTGGAGAAGTAAAGTGCAGACACAAGTGGTTTGGGGAGCTAGTGACAGAAGCTCTGCTAAATCCTCTGTTTACACTGGGGATTATCTGAACGGATTGCGAGCAGCAAACTGAGCTGTCCATGGTCAAGGGAACCTTATTCCTGTCAGCCTGAGGGGCACAAGGACAAAGGACAGGCCTGGTAGGAAGTGACCCATAAACATATCGCTACAATGCTTTTATATAAAGCCAGTCTGCCTCCCACAAACCCCATATGACCATTAACTGGCCTGCAAGGCCTGCCAGGAGGCCTAATTACAGGCCTACAGAGCCCAATAACAAAAGCTGAAGAGCTTTAGCTGAGGGATGATCTGCTTTATACTGACTTGAGAGAGTCCATATAGAGTGACAAAAAAAAGAAAAGGGGCCGGCTTTAAGCATCTCAGGAGACCGAGAATAGAAGTGGAGACAGGCCGGCCGCATGCAAGTCTACATAAGACAGGCTTAGCCACACCGCTGTCGCAACATTAACATTCAACAACCTCTTGTTTAACATCTGCTCGTGTAAAAAATAAAAAAAATACTAGAATGGCTGCACAATGTTGTTATTTTATATTGCATTTCTTTTACCTTCCTAATAAAATTGTACATTTATTATAATTAGATTTTGTAAAAAAAAAAAAAAAAAAAAAAAAACAGGATTAAATCGTTAAATAATTATGTATGTATAAATTAAATGCCCTTTGTACAAAAAAATACAACGGATCTAAGCAGAATGTTAAAACGCTCGACAGCCGAGAAAAGATTAAATCTCAAATACCAATAACTCAACTTGTGCTTTAATAATAACTGGGGGCTTGTGGCTGTATTCCTCCAAAATACTATGATACAGTAATTGCAACACAGGAAGTAGATAGCACTTTATTACTGTTACAAATTGCCCCGCAGCTAAGTGACGACACCTTTGTAAATTAGCCTTCATCCAAAGAGGGCTGGGCTAGTACACTGCCAGCAGTGTGTCTGAAAAAATCAACATTGGTGCTCCTAATGACACAAGTCTCTCTTTTTTTTTTTTTTAAATCAGCTTAAATAGTCAAAACAGTTACAAATCTCTGCACACCCACAAAGCTGTTTAATTGGCTTTCCTTAGAAGTACTCCAGCAATGAAAATAAAGAGCAACGCTCTTAAATAAAACACTCTTACACTGTCCTTAGAATAATGAAACAAGGTTCAATGGCAGAAACTTTGAAACACTCAGCACTGTCAATACTTCACTTTGTACATTCTTTGCCCCAATTAAGACTATCCAGGAGTGTGTGCTGGTGTATTTACCTAGGACAGTTGAAGTGAGGTGCTCATTCTTTTAAGCCTGAAAACGCTTGCAGACTCCAGGCTATAGGGTGTACTGACTTCCCTGGGGTCTGGCAGGCAGGCAGTGACTGAGCTGAAATTCGAAACGAGGAGCTCCTGGCTGCTGCTCCACAGCTTGAGTCACGGTTTTAAAAATGTATTAGTACCCTTAGCGGCCTTCTCATTATCAGACTGCCATTTAAAGGACTGTTTTATGTCATTCTTCCATTAACCGCCTCTTTGCAAGAAATTAATCATGCTGTTGAAGTTTTTTTAAGCACCTGCCAAAAAGCCTTAGGACGAGGGCTCAGCACAGCGCTGTGTAGTAGGGCATCCCTTTTAAACAAACTGTTCATTTCAACTATGTGGCAGATGCTTTTATTTTTAATTTTTCTGTTACTCTGCCCATCGGATAGAACGAGACAATGTAACTTAATACAGTTTACACCAGAGTTGATCTAAACTAAGAATAAAAATGTTGTATAAACATGCATTACTCAAGTCAATATTTCAAAACAAGTGTGGTGAAATCATAGGTAAATTAGTTAAAGATGGAAATGTGTAGTAAATCCTTCTTCCCACTGAGGAATTGGATAACAAATGCTGTGTAGAGGGACTGTTCTGTAGAGGATTTCAATAGCATTTTTAATGAAGGTGCCATATGTTTAAAATGTCTTTTCAAATACCATAGGTTCTGGACTGGGATGATATATAATGCAGGGTACCTTTAACAAATTTTCAAACTGTGAAATTAAAAAATGGAGGGTGACAGCTGTGAGCAGTATAAACAAATTGTGCTTTTTGAGCTTCAGGCTGTCACATCTGTTTTATAATTATACACTTCAAAAGATGCAGCGAGTAATATATACAATTTAAATCATGAAATATGAGACTGTTTTTGTTTTGTTATTGAAAATATTGTGAATGTTAACCAAGATATGGACACACATTTATTACTTAGGGGCGGCACTCTGCAAGACCTAAGGGACTGATCATGTTCCTAAAATGTTGGAAAAAATAATGTTTACATTTAAAAACTTAAAAACAATTACCAGTATTGACTTTATTTTAATGAGTTTATGGAAGCCAGCTGTATTTTGGAACAAGAATGCTGGACACATAATACAATGGAGTGAAATGCATTTATCCCTACTAGAGGAAGACTCAAACAATACAAGTGATGGAGCTTCACTCGTATAGTATAGCAATTGTATTTATTCATTTCAACACATTCATCCTCAAGCCATGTAGGACAAATACAATGATATTGCTACTTTATTAGAAACTCCTCTATTTGACACAACAGTGATTTCCTTCAGTCCCTGTAGGAAGATGATTCTTTACATGCTTAAACAGCACTGTGTGCATCTCACCCCCAGAACCAGAATGCCACAATTCACAAAATGTTTTATTTGGCATAATGGCCACAGGAGAGTTCACTGAAATAATTGAACAACTGATAGAAAGGCAACATAAGCTAATGATGCGACCTCAGATATAAACAGCATTGTATGTATCAGTAAAAACAAAAACTGTGAATAATAAATTCAAAGTTAATACAAACTACATGTAGCGCTGCTGCGGGGGAAAGGAAAGGATGACAAAACACAAAGCTAGGGAATATAAGCTGGGTATGACTAAACACAGTGGTGCAAAACTCTGGCCCTTGAGATCAATTCCAGTCCAGGTCTTCATTGGAAGCAGGTCCTACATTAGTTAATTGAACTTGATCACTTAAAACTACTTTAGAAACTGACTGGAATAAAAAACAAGACTAGACTGGATCTTAAGGACCAGAATTAACAGAATGACTTTGTTATAATGGCTTTCACTCCAACCCCAGCCCTGATGAGAAATGTATTTAAGCAATGACATTGCCCCTCTACTGGGGGCGATGTAATGCTGAAGAATACCACTATGGCTTCATGAACAGACATTAATGCAAAGTTCCATTGGCAGCTCCAAAATCTGCAATATGGTACCAAGCCTTATTCAATATTTTACCTCTATAGACTTAGTAATGGCATCAGATGTATACACTCACTGTACATAAATGGAATGCAAGTGAAACTAACGAATAGTAAATACAAATTAACTTGCGGGTTCCCTCCCTAATTGCCTGCAATTTTATATAAGCTCCTCTGTAACAGGAATTAAAGTAAATGGTGCTAATATGTTTCTGATTATGTGCATTATTGTACAGATATTTTTTTTCAAAGTGTTTATTATTTTGTTAGTATACATCTGGATTAAACATGTGCTGGAAAAGAAAGAGCAAAAGTGAAACACAGAGCCACTCGTGTTGAAGCAAATGCATGGAAATGAATTGGCATTGCTGTGGGGAATCCAACACGCTCCAATCAAGAACTTTGAGGGTCCAATGAATAACGATGGCTGGTATTCATGAAATAAAAGTTTCTGTGTGTTTATTGTACATGGCTGTATAGATTAACATATTCCACCCCCATGTTAGTTGATCTGTTCTCCACTTCCCACACTATTTAAAAAAAATAAAACACCAACCTGCAGCCTGAAGGACCATCTGTAGTCTAGCTTTGACCTGTTCAGCAGGAGTCTGTTCAAAGAATAAGAGAAGAGAAACTCTTAATGATTCAGTTCGCTGCCAATCATAGATAAGGTACATACAGTTCATACATGACACAGTCCCAGGAGATTTCGGTCAAGCTCACCTCATTGGCCCTCCACTGGTTTGTGATTCTGAGACTGGACAGGTCACTTCAAACCTCTATCTACCTATTGTGGATTGGTGAATATCGGTGTTGTAGTATTGATCGGTATGAAGGCCTTGTTTCCATTTTACACAAGATTTTGAAACAGAACTGGATTTTGAGATGCAAAGCATAATAAATGCCCTATCTCGTAAACAGCTGTAAATGGAGATTATCAGAGAAGTGTTTATATACTGTACATTAGGGATGGGAATTTTTAATATTTTCCTATTTGAATACATGGCGGCCATCATTTGAGAGTATTCGAATACCCAAAAAAGAATAAAAGGCAAATATGTATGTGTACTACAGCAGACAGCATAAAAAGTGGAAGCCGGTAAAGTTTAGGTTCACTCTTCGGAAGAGCCGGCCGAGTTCACAAAGTGTATGAACAATGTCCAAGACAAGATTTATTTGTTCAAGTTACTTGGTTTATTCAATAACCTGTAAATTGTTCAAAACAAGGAACATACCTGTTTGTACTTTTAATGGTCAGTACAAATATTGACATTACTTCATCCATTCATTCATTGCGGTGTTCTGCTTAGCATTTAGTCTTTATATTCAACATAAAACTAAATTAGCATTCAAAACTTCAATGTTACTAATGTTAGGCTTCCGTTTTAGCACTTGCTATATACATTTGTTTACATATTTAAAGTTTGCTGGTGCCATGCTCCCGGAAGCTGTTTCACGACTGCCTAGCAACAGTGGCTGTGTGGAGTCATTACAGGGGAACTCAAGCGAGGGATCGGAGTAAAGCCACAGTCATTCAATCAGGAGCTCTGGTTCGAATCCTTGTCCAGCACTCCCGTGGGTGGAGGAGAAGAAAACTCGGCATGGCACAGTTTACCTTATCGCGAATCAGCTCTATGCTCAGGCACTTTACCAAATGATGTTAGTCTGAACGACAATATTTACAGTCTACAAATGAATTCTACAAAACTTGATTCATATAGAGCTAAAGGGGCAGGTCAGATTAGGTGGTAGAGTTGGGAATATAAAACCACACATACAAACAGCTATGCTCTGCACTGTTTGAAGATTTTGATACAGAGAATCCAGACAATGACATTTAAGACTGCAATTTTAAACACATAAAAAGTATTGCATGTTTTATTCACATACTGATAACGAAGAATAATGTTGTCATACACTTGGGTTATGCATTTGATCATTGAAAAAAGAAAATGTTATATATTGATTTTACAATAAGGATAACTACAATACAATTGATTTTACAATAAGGATAACTAGGCTTGCTACTTTTCCATTTTAAATCGGTAAAGCTCATTAAACGTCGAATTCACCAAAAAATATGAGTAAGACTGAAATAAATTTATATAGGCTAGACGTCAGTAAAACCACTCGCTATTTTTTTTTTCTTACCAAAAATAATAATTTAGAAATCATCTCTAGTCTGTGTAGTTTTTGTCCTGTGTACTTGCTGTCTGTCCCGTCTCCGTTTCGCTCTGAATGGCTAGGGGTCGCTGTCAGTCAACTCAGTGGTCCTTTAATAGGCTAGTGTAGTTTCACCATCAGTCATTTAATCCTGTTCTGACAGATCTCGTTGGCTTAAGCAGCGCTAGAATGCACTCATTCGTTTAAATGAATGTCAAAATCATCAAGACCGACTGATCGAAAAAAATGGTAAATTCTTTAAAAAAATAAACTTCAATATCAATTGTCGATTTGGCAAAAAAATGAAAATCAAATAGTAGCAAGCCTAAGGATAACCAACCATATGTGGACAGATCGGTAAGGGGGACAATCAATGACAATGGTGCATTTGTTCAATCAATAAGTCATTGACAGGCTAATTGCAAGCTAAAGATTTTTCGTGCTGATGGATCAATCACAATAAATAGAACATTGATAACAAACAAGTCTTGGGATTGCCAGAAGTTTGATAATTTAAAAGATGCCCAAATTAAATTAATGAAATCTAAAAAGAACTAAAAAGAACATTCATAAATGCTTTACTCTTAGTTTCACAAAATACTAACAGCACGATTCTAACCATTCTTGGCTTTGTACAATTTTAATATCCTAAGATTCACAGGTATTAAGTGTCTATAAAGCAGAAGAATTGTTTTGTCAATATGCTATAAACCTTGCCCAGGATATATTGCTCTCCCCGTTAGGAAGTTGTTACACTGCTGCTACAGTATGCTGAATGTGTGGGATTAGAAATACATTCATTGCTAATAGGATCAAATTTGAATATCGTGCCTCAGAATATCATTTAAACATTGCATTGCATTACAGCATCAATGACAGTGGGGCACATATTATTTTGCATGAATTTGATTTATCAAACTGGAAACTTGTCACTTTGTAAAAATGTCAGTTTTCAGTGGCAGCAAGAAAATATAATGACCAACTGTAATATAAAACTGTCACTCAGCTATGTCTTCCACTTGAGAAATCAGAGCTTTAAAAACTACACTGCCTTTATCTGCGATTAGTTTGTTTTTTTAACTAAAATTATTATCATCACGTCAGTTCAAATGTTTTAGGTTGGTCTACTAGAAAGCATGCTACAGGTTCTTACTAATAGTTCCCTAATGCAAGGTATTTTCATTAGCATTACAATATATATATATATATATATATATATATATATATATATATATATATATATATATATATATATATATATATAAATTTTTAGATGAAAATGCATAACATACAATTACATGTGTACAGTGCATAGCATATACCTTCAACAACACTGAGCAGAAATTTCTTGGACAAATCTATGTCTGAAAACACTGGAAAAAGAGAATATGCACAGGAAATGTGGATAAAACAGAAACCCTAGTTTTGGAGGGACACGTATTTTAAGCATCTTTGGCACATACTATAATAGATTTCTTCTCTTTTTCTAACCGCACGCTACATTTACAGACACACACCGTGTGTATTTCAGCAGGGTAAAATAATTCTAGTTAATGAATTTGTGGCAATCATTTAAGTACAATTTATTATAAATCTATCTTAACTCAGTTAACATAACTTACATTGTCCCCTAACCAAGAAGCTGCTTGATGAGATTCTGGGATCAATAAGCTACTAACAACCAATATATGTATATATTTTTGCAAGTGTTTTCTCTGTAAACATGAAAAGGGGTATTAATATTATGAAACATTGTGTGTTTGTTTCACATTATGACAAATGATTACTGTAATAAGGCTATATTTTGTATATTTACAAATTTCTTTATAATCCACAAATTTTACTGATTAATTATACTGACTTAAAGTTCAATTAGTTGTGTTAAGGGGAAAAAAGAAGGTTTTAAAAATATGATTTGCCAAAGATATTTCATTTAAGGAGTTTTTTTTTTTTTTCTGGAGTTTTTGTTTGGGTGCTTAAAAAAAAAAAAAAAAAAAGCTGCACGAGCACAACGAGAGCCATAGCTGTATGTATGGTACAGCTGTATTTGGTTTTACTATATTTTTGTAAATAAGTTTAGAATTTTATTTTCCGCATTTTTTTATTTATATTTTTATATATATATTAAGTGTACCGTAACCGTGGTTTATGTGCATTTGCTTCAAATCGTCGGAAATTCGGGCATAAAACTTTCTCATTTCTGACTCACGACTGCAGATTGCAGATCTTCCTGAACACTTCTATCTGCCCACAGATAAACTAAAGCCTGCACTTCCACAGTTCCCTGATGAGGCGCTTCTAAGGGCAATAATCAGAAGTTTGATGTGTGATTTTAGATAGATACCGACTTCATTAATTCATTAGTAAACAACAAACCTTTAATTGTGCTCTCATGAGGCAGGTCTAACTTCAAGCTTAACTCCAGCTGGGTATCCTGATGTGAACTGCATATGAACAATATCTGCCCTAGAATTAAAGATGTGTCCATCAAAAAGGACCAACTGTGGCAAAACTGAGAAGTAGTCAGTCATTGTGACGGGCATCAGACAAAACTCCAACACCCTTGACATTAATCACATTTACAATCCACCTCTCAGAGAAATCACACTGCTAGGTTACAGTATATTGTACTTACAGTATCCTCAGAGGTTTCGACATCAGACAAATATGAAAAATATTATATCATATAACAAAAAGAAGTGCTACACAATTCTGTGAATCTCTAATACTTTTCCAATATTGCTACTCTCAATATCTAAATAAAGCTTTAGCCAAAATGTCACAATAAACAATGTTATTTATAAAACCAGCCCTTTACCGCTATCAAGACAATTACAGAGAAACAACAAGCATGCAAAGGAAGCTGCAAGCAGGGTTCAGGGGTTAGATAAATAACTGTTAATGGATTCTCTCAACAGCTCTAAAGATATTGATAAATCAAGCAACAAGTACAGGTTTACTTAAGGAAATATGCGTGAATGGGTAAATCAATGAAAATCACAATATACTGAAAAGAAAAAGCATTATTATTTTTAATGACACTTATTTTTTACTGCGACATCTGCTTTTTTGGGGCTTTCTGGTATCAATGGTTTTGTTGTTCCATTATTTGACCTATGGGTAATCAAATAAGATACATTAAAAGAAACAGCAACTCTAGAAAAACAAGTTTTAAAAAAAGTTAGAAAGAAGGGGATGCTTTAGGGCTTTTTTTTTGCTTTAAATTCAGAAATGTTTAATCTAGTACAGTACTCGACTTTTTAATTCAACAAACAGCAAGTGAAATGGCCGAGATCATGCTAACTTGTCATAATTTCGAATCACGCAGAATGCAAAATCTTATTTATATCTGTGAAACATTTGTGGCCTCTACATACCTTCTCTCATGTTCACTGAAAACATCCAGTTAAGCTATCGAGTAGTGCTGTCGAGCTCAAAACTGATGTGGCGTTAGTTTTGGCTCCCCCTGTGGAATTTACTTTCTCATTCACTGTCAAAGAAGGTACTATGGCAGGCATGCAAAATACAGTCGTTACAATAAACAATAAACAAGCATCACATTTTTAAAAATTAATTTACATATCTTTAGGTTCGTTCCAAATACTGTGGAGCTTTGCTATAATAGGAAACTCTGAAAACACTGGGTGAGGTATTATGTTTGTTTGTTTCTTTCCCGCAAGAAATCTTGCTATCCTCCAACACTGATGTTATACTACATTTTGGGCGTTTTATACGTTATAGGATTTATAAGAAATCTACCAGGAGGTTTGATCACAAATGATTAAATGTAGGTCATTTCCTTTAAAATAAATAAATAAATAAATAAATAAATAAATAAATAAAATAACCCTCTCCTTCCCTGCTCAGAAGCGCTCCCTAGGGCTTTTCTAAAAAACAAAAACTTTAAATTCTACATGGGTAAGTGAAACAAAGATATACATCCAGTGAGAGTTTCCTCCTTACTCTCATTTGTTAAGTTTGTAAAACCCAACTTTTGTTGGTTCATTTAGTTTTAAGAGGAGATGTGAACAGCCCTAACCCCTATCTTTTTTTCATACTTACTGTTTTTTTTTTTTTTTTTTTCTACTTAAAAGATAGTGGCCTGAACAGATTTTTAAATATAAACACTAAATTGGTCTTGGGGGAGAAAATCTTAGGTGTGCAATGTACAACAGAGAATTTCTTGTTGAGCAGATCAACAAGGAAATGAGATATAGCCGTCCCTTAAGAAAACTCATCAGCTAGCCACAAAAACATCCAACATTAGCTAGGACCTTTTTAAAGGGTTATTTCTTTAGTTTTGTATTTACAACACCTCAAAAACAAAGCCTGAAAATGCAATAATCCCATTTTTAATATCCACAAATACAAGTTCAGGGAAACAGGAGTTCCACCGCAATATCTAAAAAAATAAATCCTGTATAACATTGACCAAGAACCTCTATATTTTTATCTTATATAAAAAATAATGTTGTATATTTCTATATAATCACAACATGGAATCGGAAATCTTTTACAATCTGCCATATTTCAGGATAGGGCTAACAACATTTTACTCGTCGGAAGCAGTTTATCTTCATATCTCTAGAAGGCAGAGTTGGTGCATAATAATGTAATTTATATCTCCTAAATGTTATTTCAGGAGCGTTGCATCATTTCTCAAACTTCACGACTTTTACAATTTCTCAAACTTTTATTCCCTTCATTATTCCGAACAGATTTCATTACATATTTTGAATGTAAACAACTCTGAATAATGATGGGACTATTCGGCAGTCATCGCTCTGGCATTTGTGCATGGCGCCGAGATGGAAACCTAGTGCATTAATTTACCTCTCATCTTCAGTAACTGTGCTCCCATAAAAAGTTTTACACTCAACTCACATAAATCATGTAGAAGAAAAATGAGAAAATCTGGTGGCTAACTCATCTTCCACCATTCTGCGAAAATGAAATTCACTGAAATACCTATCAAAACAGCAATCATCAAGAGATAATATCTTCTTTGGTCTATCTGCACTTTCCGATTTAATTTCCTCCATGCCCTTGACATCCACAGATACCATTAAGATTAAGCATATACAGTAACTGAGTAGTTTTCAGATTTTGATATATGAGGCCCCAACGCTAAATGTAATATCATCAATTGAAAATTAATGCAATATTTCTTTTGTTAGTTTTTTGACTCGAGAAGCAGGATGGATACTTTGGTTTCACTGAAGTAATTTCCCTGTCAGAATGACATGCAATTATGACTTGATATGCACCTGGTCAGAGGTCAGTCAAATTACTACATCATTTAACGAGGAGAGAGATCAAAATGGAGCACAGCCTTCTACAGCAAATATGATGAAATCATTAGAGTAATAAGCATGTAAATCTGTTTGCAGATTAACTCATGGTTTTATACTCCTTTTATCTAATGGGGCGCTGTGGACATCTTGTCAGCTTTTTATCGTCCACAATCAAATTACTCAGAAACCACCAGCATGTCAATGGCTGCAGAATGGCAATTTATGCTTGCTATTTTCTTTTTATTGCGGTTGTTTGTTTGCATTCCACTGATAGACTGAATGTGGCTCGACATTTCACACACTGCTGTGCAGCTTTTTATAATCCAGTCCCCTTTTCGCACAAATACTGGTCGACAAATCCACACATCAACGGCAATCAAAACAGTTGACAAGTAAGAAGACAGGGGGGTGGTTTTTGTTCGTTAAAACCTACACACAATTTTATTAAGACATTCATATTTTCTAAATGAAGAGTCCGTTTCCCAACATTTCAATTTGGTTAACACAGTGATAGTGTGTTTAATAAATTAAATTCAAAAAAAAAAAAAACAACAACAACAATACTGGAGGTTGTCATGCGTTCCTGATTATGTTCATATAACACATAAACAAAGTATTTAAAAAAATGGGATCACCAGAAAGCAATCACTGTTTCAGCAAAGCAATTACAATTATTATTATTATTATTATTATTATTATTATTATTACTAGTAGTAGTCGCAGGCATAGTGCTACAATACATTTATTTGATTGTCCTCCTGGAAAAAGAAAACTACAGTAATCGAGACAAAGACGTTGAGTCACCAGTGGCAGGGTTACCTTTGAAGTTCCGTAGTGATAGTCTGGAATGAGGCAATCCATCATAAACACATCCACCACTCATTTCGCTTTCATTTTGATCCATTCATTGGCATGTATACCTTGCTCTCATCTAGCTTGGGTGCATTCAAAATGTAGTGCAGTACCTCAACCTTGGTAAAGCTTTGGAAGGCCAGGCTGCTGAGAGCACTTAACAAAACACAAGATCAGTTGTCTACAGGTAATGATCGCTGCATAAAATATTAGTGCTATTATAAATCAAACAAATGTTGTGTTTTTTTTGTTTGTTTTTTTTATGTTTTTAGGTTATATTTTGGAATGGATCACACAGGGCTATTTGAACTGCAGGTCACCATTTAAGTTTGAAGATTCAGAATATAATTGGTTGAGACGATCAATGAGGTTTGTAATTAATGAATATTTATGGTTTACATGCACAATCAAATGAGGATGCTAGGATTGCATTCTCCAGTTACAACGATACGAACGAAACATGCAGTCTCAAAATTGAAAATATAAAAGGGGCAATTTATGACGCCAACTGTAGCATCATGTTAACTACAGTATAATTTTGAATATTACCATTAATACTATTACAAATATGACCTTATCTAGAATTACTTTTAGTCGGATGCTGAAATCTTTTTTTTGTGTGGAAGTTTTAAAATATCTAGTCGCTTGACAGAATGGGAGACTTTGAATAAATGATGTTTCCATTGAACCACTTTAGAATCCCTTTTGCTCAATGCTAATGGGATAACATGGGTAGTAAAATAAAGGGGAGTTTTTGCAGGAAGTTGGGGGCTTCACACATTTTACACTAATTTAGTTATTACTGTTCTGTTTTTTTCAAAACCCTCCACCTGCACCAGTCAACCTTGTATACAGACTGCAAACACAGAGGAAGGGAATACATTTAAAGTATAAATGGCATCACTTGGTCTAAGGAAGGTAATACTGTAATTAGGTAATTGAACCAGTTAGGTTTTAGCCTATCAATTTGTTTAACTAAACAAAAATGTATAAAAGATGTCGGGCAACATCAATTCTGCATTAACCCTGCTTTACTGCAATCGATTCTTTCTTACTTTGAAAGAATCTCCAAAATTCCCATTCCTAAAACTACAAAATAAATCAACCTTAATGCCTCCTGAAATTGTCAGCCCAGGTTTTCATATATATGGCGGTAATGTCGACACAGATGGGCTCAACCCTAAAAGCATGTTAGCCTGCCTGCCCGAGACCAGCTTTCATCAGCACCTGTTGGTGGTTATTGATTAACATGTAGCAACAATGGGAGTGCCTGCATTGCTGGCAAGCAACAACTATATCCTGACAAGCCACTGATGGACTAAACAAGCTATTAATGACAGGTTACTCTTCAACACTGTAAGTGGTCAGACTCCGTCACTTGACCGCAAGGACAGAAAGGTCATAGCACTGAAATGCTATACTGCAGTGAAGGCTACTTCAGGCTACAAATTGGACCACTGTAGCCATAAGAACCCCAGCTGGCTCCATTGTTTGTGAAAGCTCACAGACAAAGTGCTGCTAACAGAATATACTCAACTGAAGGACATACAGTCACTCAACCCTCTCCCAAGGCCTGAAATGCCTCAGCTTGTTAAGTGACATACTGTATTACACAGTGTGCACCTTATAACAGTGTCCTGTCTGGAAACTACTCTACATGTTAAATTTGTTTAAATTGTCTGCTATTTTGTTTAATTCATGGGTGTCAAACTCCAGTCCTCGAGGGCCGCGGGGTCTTCTGGTTTTCATTCCAACTTAAGCTCTCAATTAACATAACTGATTATTTGTTGAAGCTGACTTATTTAATATTTTTCAAGGTCTTTTACAGTTGATGGTTTTAAAAATGCACTTGATTCAAGGTACACTACCTGTGAAAAATGTTGAGGCCTGAAGAGAAGTGTTAAATGTGTCCAGTTAATCAAATAATTAGACCAATTAAGTAATTGAGAGCTCGGGTGGAACGAAAGCTAGAAGACACTGCTGCCCTCCAAGAACTGAGTTTGACACCGCTGGTTTAATTCATTTTCATCTTCTCATTATCTTGATAACATTCTCCATTATTTGTTTTCAGACTAAGAGAGGACTTCAAGCCATCATGACCCCAATAAATAATTAATCTGTATACAAGTAGTTTCCATTTTCTCAAACAAAATCCCTACTTCGCTGCATGTCATCCCTGTGTGAACTACATTATATCCAAGGCACAAAACTGCAATGTACAGAAATCCAATTGAACTGAAATCCATGGTTTTCGACACTGATGGCTTTCACCTGAAAGAGTCCGGTGCTATCCGAAGGATCCTAATGGATGGGCTTCCTTCTCTTTTGTTCTTCTGTATTACCACTGTGGTTATTTAAACAAACGTTAGCATTTCCATTGGAAAAGCATCATCTAGGAGCCCTGAAGTATCCATTTCATTGCACTTCAGGACACATGGCATGTTAAATCCCTAAATTATTCATGCACCATAAACTTTACTCTCCATAAACTTAGACATAGACTTTGTTATTGCTAAGATATACATCAGTCAAACATAGATTACCCTTTGAAAAACAAAATGTTTTGTTGTTAATGCATCATCAATGGGAGAATGACTGTCCCTTTTATTTCATCTCTACATCAAAAAGCAACTTAAAACAAAAATTTAAATTCCCTGGAAATGACGAGATGAATGAAAGTGGAAGTGCCTTTACAAAATAAAAGTAAGGCTGACCCCTCTGGGAAATGGCTGGCTTTCTCAATTCAAGGTATTCAAAGCTCACTCCAAAATGTTCATTTAAAAACGCAGATATGAAAGATGATGCAAATGCTGAAACGAGAACTTACCAGATGTTCTAATCCTGTTTTGATGTGTCCAGCGTCCCTGTAACAGAAGAACACATTACCTAAACTGTAAATAAAACCCTGCTGGCAAACGTCTAAAAATAAAAAAGCATTCTCAACCTGCTTCTTTTTGTGAATGGTAATGTTTTGTTCTATTTCTGTATAAATTGCATTTTCTGAGGCACTATCAATCTTCAAAAGTACTTTCTTTTCATCTGACAGCAGTTGTATCTTCAAATTATTTTTCTACCTCATATCAGAATAAACAGTTGGTGCTGATATTAAAAGTCTGAACCTCTTTTTGTGTTTAATATGAAGCAAATACGGTCGCTCAACTCTTGAATGCGTTCAGCTGTGCCTCAACAGTAAGGTCACCTGCTGATCAGATTTATCCAGTTTATCACCAGGTTCCCACTCTAAACTGGCTTCACTGGAGATGGGAACTAGCTTCAGCCTACAGCACCATTTTTTTTTTTGCCCCTATTTTAGCGCCAGGGACTGGAAAAGGACGTCACGCTCTGTAGTGTGCATCTCATGACTTGGGTGCAACCATGGAATTACAGGTCAATGGCCACTTGACTCACAAGCTGATTGCAATTATACAAGAAATTCCAAATTGTTCACAGTGTGCAGCTTCATAACTATTCTAATGATCATATTAGTGTATAACAGGAAATTGCATTTTCTGTTGCATACCAAATTCAGGTTATGAAATCATGAAAAAACAAACAAAAAAACACTTTGTTAAAGGTTGCTAATATAGAATGGGTTGTGAATAAATAAATAAAAAAATACTGATACAGTCAGGTTAATTATAACTGTACTATAAAGAAGGATTATATTAAAGTGTTGTGCTGACCAGATATTACAAACCACAAGCAGTAGAAGCCTAAATGTGAAATCAAACCAAACCAAAAGTACAGAAGGGAAATAGGGAAAATAAACAGGCAGATTAAAAGGGACACATTTGCAATAAATAATAGATGCATTTTTGGCGCATTTGACAAATATTACAGGAGCAAATATCAAATGATCACAGCCCCTATGTTTAATATTCCCATTATAGTTACAGCAGTTATGTGCCTGTCAACATAGCTTGATGATCCAATGTATGCAATATTACAGTACAAATCATAAGTTAATGCATGTGCACATACCAGACTAATTCACAGTTAATTTTAAATGAAGAGAAGTTTCTAGTTGCTCACAAACAACTTGTAGCACATCTGGCGAGAATAAAAGCTTTAGATTCCATAAATCAATGCTTTTTTATATACATATATACAATAATAAAAAATAAATAAATAAATCAGTGAGTAATTCCCTTATTATTCATGCAAATGGGTATATGTAATCACTTAAGAAATACTTCAGCAGCTTTTAATTATATTACATTTTGTGTAACAAACAAGAGCATTTATTATACATGACTTGGAAGAATAATTAGAGAGCTGTACATTTGTTACTACAGTGACAGTGTAGTGTAATCTCCCTAATGAACCACAATTAGTGGGAAACATTTTACATCATGTCCAAATAAAGTGTTGCAGGCTGCCTCCAGTTAATGGGCTATGAAGGTAGCCTCTGCTTCGTGGTCTGTCTCCAGTGCCATCCCTGTCATTACTTCATCAATATTTGTACAACTCCTCCTTCCCTCCCTCTGTGCCAAAAGCAGGCCTAATTCAATTATGGGTCTCAAAACTGATAAAATGGTACTGAAGTGGAAAATGGGAAGAGATTATTGGCAAATGAATAAAGATTTGTATCGAACAAGCACACCGGAGTACAGCAGGTCCTTTTTTCTATCATCTTCTGCCTTCAGGTCTGCTGGGAGTTTTCCTTTCCCTCATGCAGAGCATCGATTTCTGAATTAGACTGCAATATTAAATAATTAATATACTTGCCATGATTGATGTTTTGCATTAGCTGAATATTAGGTTATCAATCAAAATCCACTTGGTTTAATGTAATAATATTGAAAAAGTGTCAGGGGCTGTTCATCCAATTTGTAGTTGAGGCAGCACAGATAGTAATATTGGTGTAACACAAAGCTCTCAAGCAGGAAATGTACTGGTTGAGCATTCATAAAGTACAGATTATGAAACGAACAGAGACGAGACTGAGGCTGCCCTATATAAACCCCCTTGGCACCTGTCAATTTCAATCTCAGCCAGGTCCCGATAGAAATAAACCACTGACTACAACTGCCTTTCATCAGCAGCATACTGTTCAGAGAGGAAAAGTAAAGCTTTGTTGCATTTGAAGGAATTAAGAATTTATATTGTATGTGTAATACTGGCTCTGAAGTTAGCAGGATTTTCTGCATTTGTGTTTTTCTTTGGTACAGGTAGAAGCCCCTCATTTAATTTAAGCATGCTTCCCCACTCAGCCCCTCTAAATTCGCTCTCTAGTTTGGTCGGTTAAGTGCCTATTATGAAGGCCGTCGACACTTGCCCACTAGTATTTCAAATATCACATTGCTTGGAATTGAAACTAAGAAATGAGTGAAAATATTCTTGAAAAATATACTTACCAGAAACAACTCCAGGACCACTTACTCTGTTTATTGTAACCCCATACTGACCACAGACTATTTAGAGTGTCCTCTGTTTACAAATAAACACAGTGGCTTTTTTTTTTGGTACCACACAGGAATTTAAAACAAAAACTACAAAGATTTATATAGAAATCAGGCAACACACAATTTGACAGCCATCAAGATATGCTATTGAATCTTTGCTGGGAAGACAAAAGCATCTAGAAACCTTCTATTCACCAGTAAAGAATACTTACTGTACCCTGGGGCTGTACTGTACTCTGTTTAACAGTGGAAAGCACTGCAGTAACCTGGTTTTGAGTAACCTTACTAAAATAACTGACTCACAAAAGAGTAAACTGGAAGTTGAAAGGAAAATACCAATTTTCATGATTAAAATATATCGCTGTATATTTTATTGGGGATAGAAGGATTAAAATACAATAGAGCACAGCAAATCCAGTGCATTAGAAAAGAAAACATGTCATTTCTTTTGTTCTGAATGCAAAGCATGATTTATTCCCACTTAATTAAGTAAAAGAGGACAAACAAGTCAATGTGTTAAAAAGGGCTACATTTAATGCATGGCTTTTGCTGCAGTCAATATTGGCAAATTGGAAATGTCTAGCATATCATTCATGTCAAGGGAGCTGCTCGGCTCCAACCCCAGTCTCTCAGTCCCATGTTGACATCATTATCGACTAATTCTGAAGGCTACTATTATGTTCGTAGTTACTAAATTTCTCTGCTACAGCTTCCTTTAATCTGTGGCTAGAATTCCAGGTAGCACACAATTAATTAAAGTCAGGGCATGAGATGAAATGTCATTTGTGGTCAAGTTTCAAATAATTGCATTATTTTTTTTTTTTTATTTCTATTATTTCCCTACTTGACATGGTTGAGATGAATATCTTTAGTCAGTCAATGTAGGAACCAAGGACTTAAAATGCAAAGCCAGTCATTTTATTTCCACCCAACAGGAAGGCCCATTAGCACACTGCTCATCAGCAATGCATTACAGTATGAATGCCTCAGTCCCTGACACCCAACTTAACCCTTTTATGTATTGAATATTCTTAGGAAGGAAGCACAAACTCAACAGCTTGTTGTTCAACACGATAAGCAATATATGCACAAGCTAGCTTAAAACAAAAATGAATTTTAAACAAACAGACATATGTATGTTGCATATTTTGGAGGGAAACTCAGACATTATATATATATATATATATATATATATATATATATATATATATATATATATATATATATATACTGTATATATAATTATATATACTATATATATATATATATATATATATATATATATATATATATATATATATATATATATATATATATATAGTTATTGGAATTACTGTGTTCGCACCATGTACTTCAAGACATTATTGTTTACATTTGATTTTTGTCTTGAGCAGCGTCCTGATACTGGAATAATGAACCCCTAGACATGGGGCTCTTTAGTAGGGTGAAGGTAAGGAGGTGGGGTAAAACCTGGCCTCCCGACAGGTGGTAATTTGGACAAGAGAAGCTAGTGAAGGTGAATGCCCAGCCTGACCATGTGCTTGTAGTATGTTGCATCATAATGGCATATGAATGGATATTTCATATAAGGCTGTTTCAAGAATGCAGGCCATTAGCATTTTTTTTTTATTTCACCTTTATGGTAACCAGAAAGTCACAACCCTTATTTCTTGTTTGAAATTATTTTGTGAGACAACATAATAAAAACAGAACTATGGTATTTTACAGAACAAAAACATTGAGGAAATCTTGGAACTCAGAAAAAGTATATATATATATATATATATATATATATATATATATATATATAGACACACACACACACACACACACACACACACAGAGTGCCTTGCAAAAGTATTCAGTACCCCTGACCAATTCTCAATTCTCTCATATTACTGAATTACAAATGGTACGTTGAAATTTCATTCTGTTTGATATTTTATTTTAAAACACTGAAACTCAAAATCAATTATTGTAAGGTGGCATTGGGTTTATGTTGGGAAATATTTTTAAGAAAAATAAAAAACTGAAATATCTTGCTTGCATAAGTATTCAACCCCTGTGCTGTGGAAGCTCCCAGTTTACACCGATGAAAGAAATTGCCCTAACGAGGACACAATTACCTTACCATTGGCCTCCACCTGTGAACCATTAAAGTTGCTGTCACATTTTCTGGATAAAAACCCCACTGTTGGAGGATCATTGGTCAGGCTGTGAATCTGAAGGAAAATGAAGACCAAAGAGCATTCTACAGAAGTTAGAGATAAAGTAATACAAATGCATAGGTTAGGGAAAGGGTACAAAATAATATCCAAGTGTTTGGATATCCCAGTGAGCACAGCTGGATCAATAATCAGGAAGTGGAAGCTGCATCACACCACCCAGGCACTGCCAAGAAAAGGCCATCCCTCAAAACTCAGCGCTCAAACAAGGAGGAGACTTGTGAGAGAAGCCACAGAGAGGCCAACAATCACTTTGAAGGAGCTACAGAGTTCAGTGGCTGGGAGTGGAGTAATGGTGCACCAGTCAACCATATCAAGAGCTCTGCATAACACTGGCCTGTATGGGAGGGTGGCAAGAAAGAAGCCGTTACTCAAAAAGTACCATCTGAAAGCACGTCTGGAGTTTGCCAGAAAGCATGAGAGTGACCCAGCTGCGATGTGGGAAAAGGTTTTGTGGTCAGATGAGACCAAGATAGAGCTTTTTGGCCAAAGCTCAAAGCGCTATGTGTGGTGCAAACCTAACACTGCCCATGCCTCAAGACACACCATCCCTATAGTGAAGTATGGTGGTGGCAGCATCATGCTGTGGGGATGCTTCTCATCAGCAGGGACTGGGCATCTTGTTAAAATTGAAGGAAGAATGGATGGAGCAAAATACAGGGAAATACTGCAAGAGAACCTGCTTCAGTCCGCTAAAGGAAATTCACCTTTCAGCAGGACAATGATCCCAAGCACAAGGCCAAAGCAACATTGGAGTGGCTCAAGAACAAAAAGGTGAATGTCCTACAGTGGCCCAGTCAAAGTCCTGATCTCAATCCGATTGAGATTCTGTGGCACTATTTGAAAATTGCGGTCCACAAGCGTGTGCAAAGTTGGTACATACTTACCCCAAAAGACTTAAAGCTGTTATTGCTGCGAAAGGTGGCTCTACCAAATATTAATGTGTGGGGGTTGAATACTTATGCAAGCAAGATATTTCAGTTTTTTATTTTTCTTAAAAATATTTACCAACATAAAACCAATGTCACCTTACAATAATTGATTTTGAGTTTCAGTGTTTTAAAATAAAATATCAAACAGAACGAAATTTCAATGTACCATTTGTAATTCAGTAATATGAGAGAATTGGTCAGGGGTCTGGATACTTTTGCAAGGCACTGTTTTTTTTATTATTATTTTTTTTTTTACACTATACACAATTGAACAGTTTCTGTTACAAGGTTTGAACAACTTAAATGTATAGCACATACATGAACCAAGATTGAATACCTGCCCCTTACACTGTCAGGGAAAACTAGCCAGGCATCCCTGTCACAATAAAAAACAACACTTCCAAATCAATAAAATAAGAAACAAACCAGCATACCGCCACACAAACGGTAAGAGTATGTTAGTGCTATGAGAGAGACATCGCTCAAGCAACTTCACGCTTCTTCAACCATGTCATTGAACGTTCATTTATTGTTAGGCACCTGACAAAATGCAAAGCAAATGTATTAAACATCACTGAGCGATGCATTTAGTATCTGCAATGTCCCTGGATCGTCAGCTTTTGAAATCTCTGACGTTAGCTAGCACTTATCAGATAAGAGAATTGAAATGGCTAGTAATCTACCGGGCTACCTTCACAGTAAATCTGATCATCAGCTGTGATTGCAGTCTCTGTAGCGACTATTTTAGCGGCCTGCAAATTGAAATTGTATTCCTGCATGTATGCCGGGGTACCCCTCTTTTAAACTGTTTGTGTATAAATTAACATTTAGTTTACCAAACACTTTACACAGGAGAACACAGACAAAAGTAAACCACATTCAGAGTGGCCATACTTATAAGAACTGGTGGTGTAGAAACACATGCCTTTCTTCCTCAATTCATTGCACTGGCTTTTACACATAAGATAATCCAAGAAAACCATTTATTTCTGTAGCAGGTTAACAGCACCAATAAAAGGAATAAAATGCTGTGATTTAAGATTTGATAGAGCATTAACACTACCTTTTACCAGTTTTTCAGCAGAAGCTGTTTTTGATTTTTGTACAGCATATAAATAGTGCAAACAGAAAAAGGACGTTCTGCTTAATTATTTAATACTAGCATGATACGATGCACATCATATGAAGGTCCACTTCAGGGTCAATGCTATGAACAAGTCTTAACTCCTCAGCAGAAAAGCAAATAAAATGTCTATGCTAAAAGGGCATAGCCGAGTTTTATTGCGAGTATTTATTACTTATTTGTATTTGGCATGGTCGATATAAGCCAGCTCTTACTTTGCCCATTTGGTACAAATATGGGATTATCATGTTAGTAATTACAGTGGCATTAACTGCTGAAAACAAACACACACAAAAAAATGTTAATATGCATAAATGCACAAAAAGCTGACTTTATGTAACGTGAATAGTAACTCTCCTTCAACAAGTGCACGTTCTGGTCCTGGACCTTAGTCCCACATTTCACACAAAAACAAATTCACTTCTTCAAAACAGCATATTTCCTTTCACCTTGTCCATGTACCCATGAGTTAGAGCTAGTTTTTTTGGATTGGATTCTCTGACCCTGTAAAATCAGCACATACAGTATAGGTTAAGAAATAACACAACTGGGGCTCCCGAGTGGCACATCCGGTAAAGGCACTCTGCCCGGAGTGCAGGATGCGCCCTATCGCTTGGAGCTATGCCACTGCCGACTGTGGACGGGAGTTCCCAGGGGGCGGCGCACAATTGGCCTAGCACCGCCCAGGCGGGATAGGGGTTAGGTCGGCTGGGGAGTCCTTGGCTCACCGCACACCAGCAACCCCTGTGGCTGGCTGGGCGCCTGGCTGCACGGCGGGCTTGCAGAGCAAAAAAATAAAAAAAAATAAAAAAATTAAAAAAAAATAATGGACAGCTGACGGCACTCGTTTCGGTGGACACGAGTGCTCGTCTTCGTCTCTCACAAGTTAGTTCTGGGGTTGCAGCAGTGAGCCATGTTGAATAATAATTGGACATTCCAAAATTGGAAAAACGAATACAAATTATTAAAAAAAAAACACACACACACACACACACAATTTAAAGACATCATTACGATGTAAATATGCATATTTATACACAGTGGATTGCACAACATGAGGATGCCAAAAGTATGTTCTTAAAGTTACTGATTAAAAGCAGGTTTTTGAAAATAATTACGCATTCAGAAAACACTGAATTATTGTTGATCAGATCTTATCAGCATTCATAAATTTACTACCCCACCCATACGTGCAAAAAAAAAATGAAACTGGTAAAAGAGGTTAAAGGTTAATGAGGAACTTAAACAGAGTGTACAACAATTATCATACCTAACAACACACCATCTGCGTCAGCACGAATGCAGAATACTTAACAACAGCACCAACAGATAAAGGCTAGGGAGATTTGTTCTTATGAGTCCGGCTTCAAGACCACATGTTTGGACAGCTTATGTAAAATATATTAAGATTTCATTCTAAAACAGGAGTCAGGGCTGTGTCTCAGTAGCCAAGGAAATTTAATTTGGAAGTTACATTTTACAGAAAATTGACTTCTTTTAAAAGGTGAACAACAAAGATGAGAGAACAATCAATCTCCCATTTCCTGAAAAGCCTCGCTCCTTTTCATCCTCCCAATTATGACTTAAACTAATCAAAATCTAATGTCTGAAAGGGAGCAATATCACCCCAAACATTTTTTTTTTTTTTCAGAATCCCAAGATTGAAACACTTGTACACAAAAGGATAAACCCCAAGCAGAGGGGATTCCAATATTAAAATCACTATCAAAATCTTTGGCTTTTATTGCAAGTGGAAAACAGATGAGGAACAAAAGCTTGGAACATAGCATCTGTCATATCAGAATATAAAAAGATGATCTTGGCACAAAATGAAAAAAAAAAATGAAAAAAAAAGCTCTAATTCATTTGCAAATCAAGTCCACCATTTCTACTTCAAGCTGGCGGTAGCTGTCAGGAGTTAACAAGATAATCACTTTCAATCCTCCCTTCAATGGTACATTACACCGTTATCCCATTCAATGGATCCGCTCTTTGGGGCACTGGATGAATGCTTTTCATTTCCAAGACTCACAAAAAAAGTTGTGGCGGAAAAAATCCTTAGGGCTCGCAAAAAAAGAAAAAGAAATCCCTATCCCTTTATGAGCATTTATCTGCCGGCACTTGCTTTTGGGCAGGATGAGACATTCAGGCTACATCTGTGTCCATTCTCTTTCTTAAGTCCTCCAGGCCCATGGTTTGCTTTTGAAAAGCCTCTGGCTGATTACTTCAACTACAGTAACTTATGAGGTTTTCAGTGAGTATTCTACTCATTCACTAGGTCAGACCATTGTTAGAATATTCCATCCAAACAGTCATAAATAATGCACACAAACAGTAGAACAGTAATCTTCTATTACTGTCATTAGGGTGTTTACTGTCATCTGTCAGTTTGTTTGAACTTATTGTACAAACATGGTGCTACACTATGCAGTATATATATATATTTCTTATAAAAAGGCATCTCTGAGTTCTAGCTGTACAAGTAAGCTTCACATATAAAAGTAACAAAATTAATAAACAAACTTTTCTTCTGAAATAGGACCTGTTTTTGGACAAAATCCAAAACACTTCAGTTTTGCAATTAAAGTAATAAATTCACATTAATGATTGAGGAACGGTTAAGAGTTGTATATACACATATCGTACACACACTATACATTATATATTAATATTTTACTAGTAGTACAGATCTCTATCTGGAATGTGTGACACACAGTGGAAGGCAGCGGGCTACAGTGTACTTTTGTTTTCTGTGCCAGAGAAAATAAAATTTCAAACAGTTCATTTGAATGATTGCAGCAAATTTTTTTCATATACACCGAATCAAACGTAGTTTACTAATGCACCTCATGTAAACAGCCGAGTCTTGTTTTAAACAAAAACGTTTTTAGAATGCTTTGTCATTCCTTAAAAATGTACAAGGTTTATAACGCAAATAAGTCAAACGAAATTCTTAATACATAAAAAAAAATTGTAGCACAGATTTAAAAAAGGACATAAATACATTGCCACCTGCACAAAAACCTCCCTGAATTACCCCATGCAGGTAAGCAGACACACAATGCACCGAAGTCTGCCGATCCTCACTCGTTGCACGAGAATGAGGCCTTCAGTGACAGATCATTTACTAGCATCTAGGTTGATCTGAAAACATGTCCATTTGTTTCAGTATATAGTAATAAAAGAAATCTCACATGAGCAAAACCCCTTACTCTTTTAAAAACCATTGCTGAAAAGTTTGTTTCCATGAAACAACACATTTTATCCCCATCATTATTTAATAATTATTGACCTTTTTAATAATATTATTACTTGACCACACAAAGTTTTATAATAGCCAAACTTGGTCAACATAATCAAATACAGTTCCTATAAGAAGCGGCAACATTTTATTTTTATTATTTTATGAAGACAAGATGTATTGAGAAGATTTAGGGATGGAATTAGTATTTTTTTATTTTTTTATTTTTTTAAATAAAAAGGACAACAGCGATCGCCAAAGCAAAAAAAAAGATAAATTAAGCTTTTTAGTCCTAACAAAAGGTGCACGTGCCCAGCTAAATTTATCTTACGACAACCAGTCACGGCTCTCTAATCTCCATAATAAGCAAACTCTTTCACAACCTCTCTTTAAAACCCTCTAATTTAACAAAAAAGAGAAAACATACGGCATGCTGCAAGCGTAGCCCTTCTTTAGGAAAAGCTGCTGCCTCGGACCTCTTCAGCTGCATAAGAGGGGATGCGCCACGGCCATTAGCTGTTCATTTGCATAATCAATATGACAACCTTATTTTTCTGATGCAAACAGGATTTATACAGTAAGGTGTCTGACCGCCAGATCACAGTCATGGCCTTCTTTAACCCCTAATTAGATTTAGGCGATTATCCCTGCTCTCCCTTACAAGTGTATAGCCCGGATAAGTGGTGACAAAGGCTATCTGCCACTTATTCAGACTCTGCAGTCTGACAGTGATCCGGGGAGATAGAGGGTTAGATCGCTGAACAATTGTTATTCATATCATCTACACTTTTACGATACTAGTCGCAGTTTTCATTGACGATTAGCAGTAGGCAAATGAGGGTTGTTAAGAAACAGCAGGGTTATAGGGATGCAAATTCAAGGTGAAATGTAAAACAAACAAAAAACAATTTTGCAGCGGATTCGCTACGTGACACTTGAACAGAATAACATAGAAAAAGAGGGAGGGTGGGGGACAGGTTTAGTCTGCTTTCTCCAGCCTCTAATAATATCCATTTTGACACCTAACAAGCCAAACTATTGTTAGATTAAATTTAACCTGATAATCAATAGAGCCAAAGGCAACAATGCAAACAAAACTGGCAATTTGTAGAAAAAACTAAAACATACACACGTTCTGTAATATGATATTTAAAGGAGATGTTGACATAGCAAACTTACCACATTTTTAAATAATAAATTACATGGTGTGTTTTATTCTGAATAATTAATTTCTAACCAGGGGTATCATCTCTAGTGCATTTCTGTGATTTGCTTTCAATGGTCAATTAAAAGTGATTGCAATCCACACTGAGACAAAGTCTACACATTATTCAAGCTGGTATCCGTAATTTATTGTGTATTAAAAAACAGATATATTCTGCCACAATTGATTTCTCTGTTCCTCTGCTAGCTGATGATGAACATTCACAAAACGAAGATAAATCGTGCCATGGTTGTTTAAGCCTGCCTGCTAATCAATACACAGTGTTTAATGGTAAAAAAAAATAACAATAACCAAACAACAGTGTTTTCCAGCAGTCTACTGTGTACATGTGTTAGAGAGAAAGAAAACGTTGTAGATCTGCAGAATTGTAAGGTAAGGTAAGCACAACTGACAGTTTAGCCTAAGGGTAAAAAATGTCTTCCAACTGTATTTTAGTCTCGGTGAGTCTGTAGTTTCTTTCTCCTTTACTATTTTTTATTTCTTTGTTCCTTATTGTGTTCCTTCTTGTTCTCTCAAGCAGGCTCTAGTCTTAAAGCAGTGCAAATGAGCTTCTGACATGAATGCTTGCTATGCAGAGTCTGGCATTAAGAATGGCTGGACTTTTGATGTTTGCAGAGTTGTCGGAATATCTTTACTGCTCCCCAGTCTTTCGAAGAGGAAATGTGAAACCTGCTAATGAACGAGTAACTCGATATGACTTGGATGCAACTGTCACAAAATAAAAACTGACACACACAGGCTGTACATAGAACGTTTTGATGTACTGAATTAGAGCATCTCCTGACTAGTCAAGTAAATCAGGCAGGAAAATAATGCTGAACACTTGTTTTCCAGTCAATACACTTTTCTGTCTATATTTCATATTGACAGATACAATATTCTTGGTGTTACTTCTTTATAGTCTGTTTATAAATACTGTATTAGTATTACGTAGACAGACTCACTGCAAAAATGTAAAGACAAAGATGTAAGACAAAAAAAAATATGCTCCAAAGATTTAACTTTCAGTACATTTCATGTACCATATGAGCCCAATCTTTTATGAAATAAAGACAATTCAACAATTTCACCTTACCGGTGGTACAAGTACTTTTCTTATTTTAAAATGACAATGCTTGGGATATTTTCAGCACAAAGTAATTGTAGAGGAAGATAACCTTAAATAACTTAAGAAAATGAAATAGTTGCAGTATCTCATTGTGCAAAATTGATCATAAAAAGTTATCTATGGGCATACCCAAGTGCAGTTTACAGGTTTGCCGTGCTGAGTGGAGTTATAGTTCCTTGAACACTAAACCACTCTACAATGTTGAAAGGCTTAATGCTAGGCAATCACTCGTGTGTGTGTGTGTGTGTCTGTGAGTGAGAGAGACAGCGCGCGTAAATGTGCGTCCATCTCTCGATGAGAGCCTGTCTGCTGTCTATATAGATTCATTTCTAAAGAAAATGTAAAGATATAAATAGAGTCATTTAATGTCATTAGCATGTTGAAAAAAATTACAAAACTAAGTAAACAATTTAATTTAATTAAATGTCTCTAAGGTATTTTGTTTTTAAATATGCTAACACTTTATAGGATTTAAAGGCAATTTGTTTTTGCGAATTTCCCATCACAGTTTGTGTGTTATGGTGTCAGCAATGTAGAGTATTTTACTGATGCTACTTTGGACTATGCCTGAGTATTGCCAGATAATCTGCAGCATATACTGTATGGGGAATGGCAGTGTGACTGAAGGTGCAATATAAACAGTGCACAGTGCCTGCAGGGTGCCTGAATGCCACTTTAACTACTTCTAATCAGTAAAGCGATTACAGCTCACACTAAGTGGATTGTCACAGCTCCCTATCACTCTCTTTGGGTACCTCTTTCCAGATTAGCATGATCCAGTCCAGCCGCAAGACACAATGTGCACAAAGAGGCTGTATAAAAGATGCCATATCCACTTTGGGGTGTATAACACATATTTGATACAATGAATCAACATCATTGCAAACAACAAAAGGCAGACTCATTTTAAGTATACTTCTATCCAAATGTGGCAGCTAGAAAAACAAGGCTTCCCAGGGGGACACTAAACACGGAATAAATAAACATGTCAAAACTACAAGGGAAATTGCACCAATAATATATTGTCCCTTTACATTTAAATAATCTCAGAAACTAAGCATTTCAGGCAAAGAGACATTTCTAAAACATTAAAACAGGCTCCAGAGTGGCGCATTTGGTAAAGGCACTCAGAGTGGAGTGCAGGACGCGCCCTATAGCCTGGAAGTCGCCGGTTCGAGTCCAGGCTATTTTATTGCCAACCGTAGACAGGAGCTCCAATGGGGCAGCGCACAATTAGCCAGGGTGTCCTCAGCTCACCGCGCACCAGCGACCCCTGTAGTCTGGCCGGGCGCCTGCGGGCTTGCCTGTAAGATGCCCGTAAGCTGCCCAGAGCTGCGTTGTCCTCTGACGCTACAGCTCTGAGGTGGCAGCACGGTGAGTCTGCAGTGTGAAAAAAAGCGGTCGGCTGACGACACACGCTTCGGAGGACAGCATGTGTTCATCTTCGCCGCTCCTGAGTCAGCGCAAGGGTGGTAGCGGTGAACTGAGCCTAAAAATAATTGGATATGCGAAATTGGGAGAAAATAATAAAATAATTGCTGATTACTAAATTAAAAAAAATAAACAAATAAATAAATAAAACAAAACATTAAAACAAAAAAAAAACACATGTATTTAAAATTGCAACCAGCGGAGGCGAAGGATCAAGCTCTGACACCAGGTTGATGCTTTTTGCCTGGTGCCATCCTTCTGCAGGCTGGATAGATATACTGGCAAGAACCCTGTCACCCGAGAGCAAGCCTCCGATGAATCAGTCGCTTTAATGACTTGAATAATTCTCTACTTCATGGGACTTGTAACAGAGAGAGTGCACAGAAGCAATGCACCCAGCAAAGGGAAGTTCAGATATAAAACTTGCAGGGCATAGAATTATTTTTAAAAATCCACAGATAGAAACAAAATAGCTCTTGCAATTGTGGTAAACAGCCACCTTATTCTCAAGGGGCATAAACACATTTTCTGAAATACAGATATTTTCAATAATATTCTAGTAACTGGCAAATTCTGTCCCACGAGGCATAACTTATTCTAAAATGTAACCTTTGAATAGTATCAGGGCGTATATTGGTAAGAAACAACCAAAACAATTAGTAAGGGATTATCAAAAGTTATTCTAAATGTTAACATACTGTAGCGCAAATAAACTCTACAGCAATGGTTTAAATCAGAAAGAACATAGCTGCTTCTTCGATTCATGGAAAACACTTTTCAGTCTTTTGTTCACAAGAATAATTTCATGCATGTAGGAGGTAAGTGTGCCTGGGAAAAGCATACTGAAATGTGTTCTGTCGTCGGTGTATGAACATTGGGAGACATGCTGATACAATACAAACCTGACAGTGCGGCTCATTATGTGCAGGTAGAGATGGAACATGACAACTGCCATGTGTGCAGAAATATGGAATACAAAACGTAAAAGAAAACATTCAAGATCATTTAAAATGTATTTCCAGTCACTGCCTGCAGTCCGAGATCAAGTTTGTCTTTTGTTTGTTTAAAAACACAATAAAATCAAATGATGGTTACTGGGCTATAACACTTATCTATCCACTTGCTTTATAATAATAATAATAATAATAATAATAATAATAATAATAATAATAATAATAATAAATCTTACACATATATGTTAAAGGAACATGGTACAGCGACAGCTCCGCTTGAGCTGTGACCTGGCAGGACTGCACGTGCATGTTTCTGGGTTGGCACAGGCAAGACAACCTTTTAAATGGATCTGCCACCACAGAGTGGACAAGTCCAAGAATAATAAATACTGTACTATGCCAATCAGGAATAATTGAAATACAAAGGGACATCATCTGCAGCTTTTCCCTATGAAAGACACATGAATATTTGCTGTGTAGACTACAAACAGCCTGTACCCTGTTATATATTTATGCAAAACAAATTCAATAGCAACCTTTACCCTATTATTTAAAAAATGATGTTCTGTAAGTGTGCCCTTCAGGGCTGATTCAGGAACCTCTGAATCAATAAAGATGTAGCAGCATCTGTAAAAAACCCCAATGCAAGTCTTTATTTGCTACAAGCAAAATGTTTAACAATACATTTAATGGTTTGCTGCCAAAGATGTCTTCCATTAACAGCATTAGCGTACAAAATGTTTGTAAATCCAAAGGATAGCTTGTCATGAATAATTACATACGATTTACAGAGCTATGATAATGTAGTGTCCATATTTCTAGCCAGACAAATATACCAACATGCCTACACGGACATATAGAAGACAGCTATGAATTTATATTGACATACTTAAATATATTTGCAAATAAAAAAAAAAGGTAAACCGCTGCAAAGCGTCTACCCTTTCCTGTGTCAGCCTAACAAGTGTAGTGCAGTGTCAAAAGCACAGTTCCTTCCTTGCAATCAAATGTTTACCCTTTGCCACTGGTGAAAGGCAACAAGATCTCTTTACAATGTCTCGTCTTTTTCAATAAATTTTGCATGAAAACACGTTACCCAAGCACAAAGTTGCCTGCTGTCATACTAGAAGTGTGATAAATGTTTAATGAAAACAACACCACACAGCTTGGCGTCAGACAACAGCTATCATACAGACTCTCTTTGATCTAAACAGACTCTTTAAAAGGGGTTCAGAGCATGCTTAATGCCGCAGAACTCTGTAACCTGTATGCAAATAAGGTACAATTAGCATAATGACTTCCTGCTGCAAGGAGAAGAAAACGGGAACAGAAAATGACAGTCACCGAATGTATGATTGCTGTCAAACTCCAAAACGTTGACATTTCCGACTCGCATTTAATGTATTTATCCAAGTGACGGATAAAAATGCAACAAAACTATAGTCATGTGAATTCACCAGTCATGGCACAATGTGACAGCAATAACCCGTCACCCCCCCATAACAGTTTTGTTAATGCTTTGATCTGATTGTCACATCACAAGGCAAAATACAATGTCATGCATTTTTAGGTTTTGCTCTCTCTTTTATAAAATGTACATGTTTTTATTCTTACACAACATGAAGCAGAAAACAAGTAAGACAGCTGATCTTCTTTAGACCAGACAGGTATGAAACAGCAGCAGCAGCAACCTTAAGGAAACAGACATATTCAAAAGCTGCCCTTAAGTTACACTCTGATTGACTTCTGTTGTGGAAAATCGACTCCTCATCACATAAATTCTTGGGTGATGGATTTGAGCATGCGCCAGAGTACTGTACTGCCCTTTGGAAGATTACGAACAAGCTATAAATACACAGACAAGGTCTACTGCTTATTTGAATGTCAATTTCCTAAATTAGAAATTGATGAATACATTTACAAGACCATAGAATTAGTTATTAAAACCCCACTATATTAAAAGATACATGGTAATATATTTCAAGAGCTAAACGGTTTGCAAACATTTAATCTTCTGTTAGTAAACCACACTTGGAAATATATTATTATTTCGACTGCGTCTGTTTCTAATTTTTAATCAAAGTGATTGTGAAACCTCAGGCTGTACAGTATGTAGCATAATTGACACGTCAATCAGTTTTGTTGTAAGAGAAATACTGGAAGGTGAAAGAAAAAAAAAAAGATGTATATGAGTGATCTTTGGAACTAATACCAGCAGTTTTACTTTGCGGTCCTTCATCCAATCCAAGGAACATTCCATATGGAAAACAGAGTAATTATTATATATTTTTAACCTGTTGAAGCTGTTAAGTTTCTTTAAAACGTCGATATTGTTGAGGTGTGAACCTGGCTTTACAGCATGTACCACTTTAATCAAACATTCAATCCTTTCCATTACTAGATCATTTGGGAGTCATGAGTTACTCCCTTTCTTTATTAAAAAATCTGCTTCACTTTCCAATGCACAAAAAGCAACCCCCACGGTGTGGTGTTGTTATTTGGAATACGTCCGATAAAAGGTATAAATGCTATTCCTAATATCTTTATTGGTTTTATAATGATGGCATTAGTGTAATCTCATAATATTAATTATGAATACCACTTAAGCTCTTAGCCTGAGTAAATTTAATAATAATTAAAACCCTGTTCCTGCTAAAAACCTCACGGTGTACACTTGAGCTAAAGGGTACAAAAATAACTGCTTTACCACTCCTGTGGGTAGCATGTAATTATTTCTCAGCTGGGTCTTACATTAGCCTGTACAACTAACTGTACATAAGGAAAAATAATGACATTGAAAATGGTCTCCTAGGAAAAGATAACTGAATATTATATGTTGAAAGGCTAAAAACACAAGTTTAGTTTCTTCCAGACCTTCTGCTCTTTAAATTAAACTGAAGAGTGGTATACTACAAAGCAAAGTAAGAGAGTTGAATTGGTCTCTTTCTTGAATCCTCTTGGCTACAACCAGCATGCAGAATTATTTGTAGTTATGAGGGAATTTCATGGAAGGTTTCATGAGGCTAAATAAATTGTTTTCATTTTGCTTTGCAGTAGTTTACAATATGCATGACTAGTCTCTTGTTTTTGTTATACACACACAACTAAAAACTGGACACTATCCTTCCATGCACAAGAATTTAATATACCTAGGAAGAAAGTGAAAATGCCTCATATACAATTGTTCTAGATCAGTTTTTCTTGACAATACCTATATAAATCTATATGAACATATTGCTGTTTTGTTTTAAACTTGAAAAAGGCTGGTATAATTGTATTCGTTTTTCAAAATAGGGCCAGTCACTCAATTAACATAGAGGACAAAAGGCATTCTTCCAAGCAAAATTGAGAGATGTCAGTCATTCTGACTGACAACTTAACTTCTTGTCAGTTCCTAATAACTGGCGATTCACATTAGGCAGAGGTGATGAGAAAAAGAGGGGGGTGGGGGGACAGTTGTATGGTAAAGTAAAGCATTGACCGATTTCAATTTGTGGAGCCATATCATGCATTTACTGAACGCTATTCTTCCAAACTTTACTGACTGACAAATATGAGCTGCTTTAACTGCTAACAAACCATGGTGTAGTTTTTTATTTTTTTCAAAACCCACTAATAAATGTATTATCAACTTACCTACGATACAGTATTCCTGCAAATATGCACCAAGTAGTTTGAAAGCATTATAAAACAGTTGCTTACCCTTGCTTGTCAGAGCGAGACTCCCTCCCCTTGCCTCTTTCTTTGTCTCTGTCTCTATCCCGGTCTCGGTCTCTTCCCCTGTCCTTCTCTCTGGCTTTTCTTCGGCTTCTGTCTCTCGTCTTGCTGTGACTGCGGCTCCTCTTCCGGCTCGACTTTCCGCTGCTGCGACTCCGTGACCGGCGGTGTCTGGAACGAGACCTGCAGGGCAGCAACAGGGCAGGAGAGATGTTACTGGAAATTGCAACAGACTTGTGGGTCCTTGTAAAAGTCGAAAATAAAAAATGCATAGGTTATGAGATACACCATGCTACCAATATAAGAAAAGGGGATTTCATTGGGGTCTAATAGATTTGGAGATTATTTTAAAAATGTGAACAGACTGCACATCGCAAACACAGCTAGGCAGCACATTCTGCAGCCCGGGTGCAAAACAGCAAGATTCCAGCCAGTAAGTGAACCATATCCACAGACCTCAACAAGGGACCAGGAATACAAGGGGAAATAAAACAAGAAAACGCAAAGCTGTCCATTTTCATGTAAGTAAGCATTGCCTTCCACTATACTTTAGTATGTATCATTAATAATACACTTCATTTAATTTTTCAAAACAGATTTAAAAAGAAAAAGAAAAGAGCCTTTAAAATACTCACACGTTAAAACTTTAAGGATATGGCCCAACATGTCAATAAGGAAATGTTTGTGAAGATATCTAAAATTACACACAACTCTTTAACAAGCTTTCACTATTTAAACCTCTGCTGCCTCTAGACCAGTCTTTTGTGAAGACAAAGCACTACAACACAGCCGGAATAGTCTGGCCTGGCTGAGTGGTAGTGAGCTCCAAGTCATGAATCTGACTCAGTGGGGGAGCACGTTTTCTTCAGTCATGGTGTTAGTGGCAATGACCTCTGGGATAAAGGGAAAATCCAGACATCTAAACAGGATCATTTTCTGCCAACATTTGTGGGTTCCCTGCTGCTCTGCAGCGTGCATTGGCAGGCCCTTGTTTGCAGTGCCAATGCAAGTAATGCAATGATAGGAAGTGTATCTTCTGAAAAAGTCTTCTGTGGATAAGCAATGGCAAGCTTAAACTTCCAGAAAGACCTAATGCTGCAATTTACCCAGAGTGATCTGTATTAAATAGCAAGGAGGCTGCCATGTCAAATCTGCAGATACCCTATTAATTGATTATTTCTTTATTTCCCCGTAACGAAAGCAAATAAATAAAGTACAATAATACAAAAAATGATAAAAGATTTAATGAGAACCACATAATACAATATTATGTTTTATGATTTTAAGATACAAGCATACTTGGCTGTAGTGTTTATAAATAAATGTTTTAGTAATACTGTGCAGTCCAGGTGCTGTTACCAAAATAATTATTTTAGAAACGTTAGAATTCCACAATCTAGATTGCATTGGTGTACACTTGCAGACTTTGCAGTAAAATCAGTTTCCAAATATTCTTCTACATGGTTTACGCCTATCATTTTTACTGAAATATTTCCATATTTTAGCAAACTATAAAATTAAAATGAAGCATAAACATGATCACTATCTAGACCTAACAAATAGCAAATCTGTTAAATTTGAAAGTGTAATCCTGGGTCAGTAACAAATTGAATTTAACAGTTTTAATAGAGTGCAGGAATGCAGTTAAATGTCAATTTCATTACAGAAACATTCTCCTTCGAGAATTATTAGCTCATTTAAAGCCAGAGTAAATGTGTTAATGCAAACAGCAAAGATAAACAGTTTGCTATATTTTCTATTTTACTATTCTTTTTTTTTCATCTCTTCAGGGAATGTCTCCCTGTGGCGAACACATTTTTTATTCCTATTAAGAGCTAACCATTCCTCAGCCAATCCATTAAATCTTCCTTACACTATTGGCTGGGGCAATTTTCACAGTGAATTATCAATAAAGTAATTACAGCCATGCTATAGCAGACACCGGCTTATCTCTGCTGACCCCCCTACATGCATGGATATGATCCCCAGACAGAACCCATTTGGATAATTATATCGTTGGGTGTGAAGGTGGATGGTGTATCATTGTTATCTTGCTATATTATATTTCTGCTAACACGTTTTCATTGAAAATTGTACATTAACGGTAGCTATATGATACTGCTGGCATTGGAAACAGGATAAACTTAATGTAGTGTGCCTTGTGGAATACAGACAGTGTTAATTCCATTATTTACACACTTTTGATTTTTTTTGACAGAGCACACTGTGTTTCAGGAATGTTTACATATAATCTGCTTCTGAGTTGCTTTAAAAGGACAGGTATCTTTTTTTTTTTTTTTTTAGCAATTTATCACTTTTACCCCAATTTAAATGACACCACGCCATTGAAATCCAATTACAGATCAATAGGCGACCTTGGTTTGTGTTGTCAAAGCTAATCAGCCCTTTTGTCCTGCCAAACAGAAGCATTGGAAGTCACCATGTTACTGAAAACTGGAGGAGTCTCCCTCTGGAGTTGTCAGATGCCCCACCAGTATGGGCCGCTGAAGCATATAGTGAACTAACAGCAAACGACTCTCCTTCCCAACCAACGCAAACTACAGTGCAGTGCTCCCTGCACAGATTTGTAACAAAAATGTAACAATATAAAAAACACACACAACAAAGTGTACTCTCTTGATTAAAACTATTACAACAGAGTGGCGTATGACATTCTAATAAGAAATTAAGATTTGCATGTACTTCCTATATAATTAAGCAATAGCCAGTGCATAAAGAGATTAGCTGTATTCAAAGTAAGAAGCAAGGGAGACTGCTGTCCCTGAGATCACTTGATGTGTCCTCAGCATATAACTATAATCTACAAGTGCCTTGAGGATGCACTGTAGTTCTAAAACTTTTAGGGTAGATAGTATTGACAGAGAGACTTAGCAAACAGGGGCAAACTGGCACATTCATACATTCTCAATGCATTATAAATTAATAATAGCATTAGGGAAGGGTGAATATCCTCTCTATGAAAAATGTGTCAAAAGAGAAGTCTTGATGTATTCTGTTTTTTTCTGGTAAAAATGGAAATGTTCCACCAAATTGAATTCTTATCTAATAACAATTCACTGTTTGGTTTGGTGTCTATTTGTTCTACAACGGCCAGTACCCAACAAATAAGAAAGTTGTTAAATTAAAAAGTTTAGCTAAATCCTATATGAGGTTGATCAATTTTCAACACAGATGTCCTGAACCGTCTTAATGAGTGGTGACAGCCTAATAACGTTTACGGTGGTCTGCACAGTCAAAACACAAGCTGCTAAAGTTCTGGTGTATAACAAAAAAAAAAAAATGTAAAAAACCCACACAGCAGTTTTATTGCTCTTTACAATCAGGATGTCTCAATTCAACGGTCACGTTTTTTTTCGAAGACCTGACCTGGTTTGTTTCTGCCACACTATATGAAGTTGTTAGTAAGAGATTTCTTTCTTTCTTTTTTTTTTGTTTTTAATTTAGAAAAATCGGCAATTGATTTTACCCTGTTTTCTCCCAATTTGAAATGTCGAATTGTATTTTTAGCTCAGCTCACCGCTACCACCCCTGCTCTGACTCGGGAGCGGCGAAGACGAACACACGCTGTCCTCCAAAGCATGTGCCATCAGCCGACTGCTTCTTTTCACTCTGCAGGCCTGCCATGCAGCCAACCCAGAGCTACAGCGTCGGAGGACAATGCAGCTCTGGGAAGCTTACAGGCAAACCTGCAGACGTCCGGCCAGTCTACAGGGGTCGCTGGTGCACGGTGAGCCGAGGACACCCTGGCCGACCTTAAACCCTCCACCCGGGTGGTGCTCAGCCAAATGCGCGGTGCCCCCTGGGAGTTCTCGTCCACGGTCGGCAATAGAATAGACTGGACTCGAACCGGCAACCTCCAGGCTATAGGGCACATCCTGCACTCCACGCGGAGCACCTTTACCAGAAGCGCCACTCGGGAGCCCCCTTATTTCTTTTTCCTGGAATTTAAAAACAGCTAATCATTTATTTAGTCAGGCAAATGCGTGCATGTAAAAATATCAGCTAACAAAACTAACAAAAAAAAAAGAGAAAATCTAACTGAAGTGTTCTTGTTTCTTCTCTACAGGAAACTGCAGTACTGCTTGGAAACCTACTGGATTGAGTGCAACTGAGTGGGATATTGTACT
Source organism: Acipenser ruthenus (assembly GCF_902713425.1). Classification (NCBI taxonomy): domain Eukaryota; kingdom Metazoa; phylum Chordata; class Actinopteri; order Acipenseriformes; family Acipenseridae; genus Acipenser; species Acipenser ruthenus. The sequence goes on along the minus strand of NC_081200.1, from coordinate 4,408,213 downwards.
GTGATTCTTGAAATGTATTTTTGTTTACGACTGTAAGTCACCCTGGATAAGGGCGTCTGCTAAGAAATAAATAATAATAATAATAATAATAATAATAATAATAATAATAATAATAATATTGGTCATGCTTCATCTGCTCAAATGTAGCACCAACAACCTTGAGTCAATAGCAAAAACAATTAATTGAACAAGATGTTATACCGCAATTAATTATTCCAGGAATGTTTAACATATACATTATAGGCAAGCTACAAACTGTATTTAAAATGTTTTTAGAACACCTTCGATGAATAATATTCTCGCTGCCAATAATATTCAAAATAAGTACTGGTATCATTCACCAAGGTGGAAGGTCTTTTAATGTAAATCCATGCAAAGAAAAATACTGAAAGACCAAAATATTAACATTAAGAAGTTTAAATAAAAACAAACAAACAAACAAACAAACATCAAAAATAAATTGCAGAAATACAAAGCTAGAAAAGTTTCACCAGACATGGCGCCCACCCACCCAGCCAAAGGTTAAGTCATTTAATCAAATTCAAACATCTTCAAAGGCTCCTTACATCCAGATCCTCCTTACGTCCTAAGACATGCAATTGTACGCACAGATGCCTGGCATCACTCAGCAGAGGTACAATAATTCTCATACCAGAAATCTCAGGTTCATAAGTATCCCCTACTTTCAAAAGGTCTCCAAAGCAACTTGAAAATGACTTTAACTCCATTAGCACTTCAGCCCAGTCTCTTAACTCTATAAATACCTTTGCAGGTCAACCATGAGTTACTACCAAATGAGTGTTAATTTGCTAATTTCTTCACAGGTAATCAATTGAAATTTAAAATCCAGGATCAAAATTTGTTGCACTAAATGTAACAGCTGCTCAGTTCGCATAATTGCTTTTGCCAGGGCCATCTGTATTCTGAGTGCCCACAGTGCGGCTTGAGCAAACAAGCACGTTTCAGAACAAGTTTCAGTGATGTGTCTTTAATTAGCAGGTGTGCTCTTGGGCTACATACGTTTTTTGGGTTTTTTTTTTCTACATGTATATTTATGAAGTGGTACAAGATCTGAAGACTTTATTTAACAGCATTTTATTGTTTAAATGTGGACTGCTATGCTGTGTACTTAAGTGATTTAGAACCTCACAACTCTAGTATAAGAAAAATCATAAATGCTGAAAGAAAACAGGTGGAAAACTGTAAAACTAGAAAGAATGCACGACACAAAACAGATACACATACCATCAGCAAAAAGGAAACTACACTTAATTAAATATAAACTACATCTGGAATACTGGACTCATAAAAAGAGAAACTATTAATTTTCATTGATCCAAGGAAATGAAGTCAGTGCTTTTTGATAAGCAGGGAGAAAATCGTCTCTGACATAGGCGTTGAATGAGACGTCCTTATATATCTCATTGTAAACTACAAATAATAAATCTGGCCCTCATCTAATCCTTATCTAATAACCACACAATGTTTGGTTTGGTATTTAACTACCGGTAACTAACAAATAAGAAAGTTGGTCAATTAAACCTCATCTTAATTTTATTTTTAAAATCTTAAATGAGGTTGATCAATTTTCAACAGCACAGATGAGTACCGACAGCCTAATAACGCTTAAGGTGGTCTGCTTCAAAGCATGCTTTGATTAATAACTCTCTGGACAAAATGTAGTCAAAAAGGATTTTTTAAAAACATTGAGCAGTCACAAAGTGATGACACAATTAAAACCATAAAAAATAAAAAGGGGTATATTTAAACATTTTAAAAATGAAATACCAACATTTTGCTGATTTAATGCAATTTATCTATAGCCATGTGTATGTGTGCACACTATACAGTGTTTAATATACAAGTACTTAATAAAGTGAATTAAGATATATCCAAAACGAACTTAAACCAGAACACTAATCTCTCACATCCCTCTAATTTGCTTAATAAAAATAGCAGCCAATGCTGGTAATCGATTGTTGCAGTCTACTGTAGTACATTAAGCACCGGTCAAACACGTGTTTATTATTGGATAAACATCTTCCCCACTGCTATTGCACAGTACTGCACTTCATATCTTTTGTACTGTCATGCAGTGTTTCTGTTTTCATTTCATGGAATACAGAAATGACTGTCGGCCTTTTTAAAAAAAAAAAAAAAAAAATTACTGGCAATTTCTGTTTTTGGACATCTGTTCAATCACTTGCTTGTCAGATATTACTGTGTATGAGGGGGTCACTGCTGGAACAGAGCGAGCCAATGTTACTTAAGTTGTTAAAAATAAAGATTTTGTAGCAGTATAGGAGGAAGTTATTTTATTTGAGAGGGTTTGTGTCAATATGGAGCAACACAGTCTGGAAAATATGCAGTTCTATTATAGTAGGTTTAGGTTTTTTTTTTTTTTTTTTTTTTTTAAAACCACCAAATCATAAATGGATGATGGAGCAAAATGTGTTATTCGGTGCTCTACACCTCTGACAGAAACAGACAGGACTGTAAAAACAAGAATATATTCCAGAGACAGGAATTACATTAAAAAAAGGAAGAGTGTTTCATTTAGTTTCAAAGTGTGGCGCAACTTCTTTAAAAAAGTTCATGATTTCTTTGTTTAGTATTTTTTTAAATTAAATATTACATAAATAATTAGAACCACATTGTTCTCCACAAAAAGCCATACCTGACCTTTTAGTTTATTAGCCTACAATTTGCTTTACTGCTTTTCTGTCAAACCATCGGTATGACATTTATATATGGACAAAAATCGCACAGCTGGCTTTGGTTACGGCTCCACTAGGCTTGTCTTTTGCAGGGTCTTCAAGACATGAACTTAACAGGATGTTAACTCAAACCTACTTTAGTGCAGCTAAAAAACACAGAAATATGGAACACCTATGCTTCTATCAGACAAATAAATCCAGAAATTATTACATTTTGGGGTGGTGGGGGATACTTTATAGAAAAATACATTTATGAAAGAATACATTAAATTACAAAAATCTCCACTGTTCCTTTTTTTTTTTTACTCATTAAGCACTAGCCTTGGATACATATATAGCTGTCAGCAGTTAGAATACATATATTCCACTAACTATTAAAATCCTGTGGAAAATGATTGGACTGCTTCTTTCTTCCCTCTTAATGCTTAATGACTTATTCCTCAGAGACATTCTTAAAAGCTCTGAAAAATAATTTTGTCCTTGGGTAGAAAGTTTCACTCAGCGTCAATCAGGAGCTCAGCAAATGAATGTGCTGAAATGCAAGTTGTTGTTTAAACTAAGAATTTGTGGAGCTGGCCAGAGAGTATATGCCCTAGCATGGAATGAGAATCACAGGAATTCCAAAAGAGAATATTTGGCTTCCATCAATGCTAATATGACATAGGAAAGGACAACGAGGAAAGAATACGGTATCATATGGAAATCAAAACAGTGTGACAGATACAATTATTTTGCTAATTGCAAACAAACACTCTCAAGTAGCTTTAAATTAAAAATAAATAAATAAGGCTAACTTCGGTCAAACTACTTCAGGTTCTGACCTCTACATACGCAAACACATTTCAAATTGTTGCCCCACCAAACCTGATCAATGTTGCTAGCCAAGGCCAGCCTGTACCTTAAGCTTGTTCCCTTCATCACATTGGCCTGGAGCATTATTAAATGAATGCTAAAATGGCTACAAACAGCTCACTGACTACACAGAGTCCCGCCAATTAGAAATAATTAGACAGTCATTTTGGTGGCAAGTCTTTTTAGGTGCATATATAATGATGCAATGATGCTTATTAGCCATCTCGTATGAGCTTCGCTCAAACAGTCCAAAATAATTATGTGGTGATCACAAAGCCTTGCACATCTCTGTACTTCACCTTAATGCATTTCAAAAATCCACTTCATTACCTCCAGTAATTAATCCTCCATTAATTGCAGGAAAAACCCAGTTTACTGTGCTTCGTTTCTAATTATCATCTTATAAATAGTTATGGTTCTAATTAATGTGTTCATTAGAGTGAATATTTCTCTCAAAGCCTTGCTTAGAGCAAAGGGTCAGCTTTTCCCTCAGAAGTCTAACCAGCCATAAGGTGAGGCCATTTTGGATGCATTTGCTTTTATTTTACTACATTCAACCTGCTAATTGGCATTTAAAACCCAATTTGGAAGAACTTCTAGAAGCTTAAATAGAAAAAGTAGGAAGGAGAGATTTATTTTGTATTCATTTCCTAATTCTGAGACAAAGCTTACTTTCTAACAAACAGAACTTTTAATGTGATTGTAATATATTTACTGCATAAGAAGCAGATTGTTTTTTAACTGCTGGACGACTAAAACTAAAGTGCACTAAACCATAGAAAGATAAGCGCTCAGTACAGTATTCTAGTAAAGCTGAGAAATGGTATTAATAAAAGATAATGATCTATATTCAGATGTTATTATTCAAATGATGTTTACTCCCAATGTTGTTATTACTTCCACGATTAAAAGCCCAAAAGGTTAAACCAAAACTTTACATATTTATACTGTCATGCTAGAGGTCAACGTAGAATAGACATGCTACTATTAGTTACAGGTTTATTTGCACTAATGTTTAATGAGGAATTTGAATTACTACATAATTATTGCTTTGCACATTTACCTACATGTACAAATGCAACTTTCTATAGCATTATGTTCGTCCTGTCCAGAAATGTTACTGTGGTTAAATTAGTTTCTTTCTTTCTTTTTTTCGAAACTTTTTGAAAATTATCAATGGCTAATGTTTCAAAGCAAAGCAATATTGAATTTTGGGTCCTTTTCAATAAGTCAACAAATTAGAGACTAAACATGTTTCAGCCTCCCAGTATATCACACAGATATAATTTAGTACTTACACAAGCTGCACTGAACTTACCCTAAACCAGTTTTGCAATATGGCAACCAGGGTAATTTTGTGCAGCCACAGCAGCAACTCCCTGCCACCCAGCAGCCCCTTAATCAACCATGGTAATGGAAAGCGCTGTGTGGCTTTGATTCAGCCCATTTCATTGCTGCGGTCATTGTATAGGATTGCAGTCCGATTCCCCCTACTGCTTCCCTTTATGTTGCCTTCTATTGACTACCCACAATAATATAAAGAGTTCAGCCACTATTAAGTCTTTCCACCACTTTTCTTTTGGCTTGAGAATCAGCTGTATTAGCCCCTACTCTTGAAAGTCTGCTCAATCCTCTTACTCTTAACAAACCCAACTTTTAAAGGTTGCACGATGCCCTCCGTTGCAATATGGCAACCTAGAGATACCATAACAAAGCCCCCTCCCTCCCCCCCCCCCAAAAAAAAACCTCTGGTTTACTGAGCTCTTGACATCTTGACAAAACAAACAGCATGTATCTGACCTTAACCTTGGAACAGTATAATAAAGTTGAAAATTGAGAAAAGTTCATCAGCTGTGAGATTTTTATCGTTGAATATTGAGCAAATGTGATTTATATTCAGTGCCCTCTATCACTTTTTCATGTTGCTCAGCACCTTCTGGACTTTAGCAGAAATTCCAAATGTGTTTCACTCGCTCAACATCTCTGCTGCCTAATAAGGGCTAGTGTGAAGCCTAATGAAAAACAGACTTGCCCAGTTTGCCTGCACGAAGTCACGCTCAGATAAAAGATTCATCTAGCGATATACATCCCTTTTCTGCTCCAGCTTGTTTCTTATCAACAGGTTTGCTCCTTAACCTTTCAAATGTGAAATGAAGGAAAATAAATTACAACAACTGTAAAACAGTTTTTTTTATTATGCATTCAAATGTTTGTAGGACTGGGGAGTAAAAATCGACAAATAAGCACATTTGGCTAATTCGCCAGCCTTCCGTGCCTTTCATTCTGTAGGCTTCCTAGAATCTGTCTCGAGTCACAATTCAGATACATTTGATATGCCTCAACCAGAGGCAACGCTTAACTGTTGATAGTGGGGGGGGGCACAATTTAAAGGTTCTGGTGGTAAGCGGTGTTCAGGGTTGGTAGTCTAGAGACAAAGGAGTTTTAATTACCCAAATGTCTCGGGTATAAATTATTAGATAAATGACTTTTGACAAAATACAGCAATGCATTTGTTAACCACATAGCAAGTTTTCCAAACAACGACACCGCGATGACTGCACCACAGTATTGAGACGACTAGAGGGTGTTCTTAATCAGAAAGAAAACAGAGCAACTTCCTGGGTTGTCAGGTGCTAACTTTCCATTCATATTAAACAAACATAGCTACGCCACCTTGCGGCTTCCAATACGAAATGCTTTAACCAAAATATGACCTAATCCTATTGTATCTTTATTTTTATGAGCGGTGTACCCAAGAAAGTACTGAAATTTAAAACATAAACATTGTTTTTCATATATTATTATTATTGCAGAACAGGACCCATTTTTCAGATACCATTCTCCTTATTTTCTAACCGTTCACGACCATACTTTTGTGATAACGCAATAACCCAGCTAACAATATTACGTTTCCACAACATTGTAGCAACGTCACAACATAACAATGAAGTTCCCTGATTCGTTGCTACAATGTTGTAATGCAATTTATTATTATTATTTATTTCTTAGCAGACACCCTTATCCAGGGCGACTTACAATTGTTACAAGGTATACAATTACCCATTTATACAGTTGGGTTTTTACTGGAGCAATCTAGGTAAAGTGCCTTGCTCAAGGGTACAGCAGCAGTGTCCCCTACCAGGGATTGAACCCACGACCCTCCGGTCAAGAGTCCAGAGCCCTAACCACTACTCCACACTGCTGCCCACACTGCTGTCCAATGTTGCCACGACGATGCCATGACGTTGTGATAATGTTGTGGCAACGTAAAAATATAACACTATGGCAATGTAAAAATGAAGTTCCCAGATACGTTGCCACAACGTTAGAATATGCCTGTATAAAACGCATTAGACACTTTTTTCTTTTCTTTTGACATGAAGTTTCGGATAGCCTATGCGTGCTTTGTACTGTACATACTGTAGGCAATATAAACCCCTTTATTTTACATTTTTGGTACTTATTTACACAGTTTTGGCTCTGCAGGTTTGTATATACATAACAGCAATATATTTATACAGTACTGTAGCTAGCATAAAGGCAGTGCCGAAACATAAATATAGTGCAGACAGCCTATGAACTTCTTTGATGACATGATGCGCTGTCGTTTTTGTATAGCCCATTCTATCCAAATGTTTATTTATTTATGTAATTTCAATTATAACATATATGTAGAAACACATTTATACAAAAGTAGGTTGTTTGTTACATGGCGTTTCAGCTACTTTTACATATACCTAAGGTACTGTAATGCAATATACACCCATTTATTTTACATATTTTGGTACTTATTTACATTGTTTCTATTGTACAGTTTTGTATATACATAATATACCTGTATACACACTCATTTCTTTTCAATGTTTTTTTTCATTTTTTATCGTTGTTTCTGGTTGCGCTTTATGCAATACGTGTCCATATGAACTAATTTATGTTCAAATATCTGTTTATTTACATTGTTTCAGTTATGGAGATATGTTATATGACGTGCCTGAATAAAACAAAGACTTATATAAGATTTTTGTCCTTTCATTATTATATTTATTTTGCATTCAAAATGACCGCTCTTGGTCGTTCTAGTATTAGGTTTGAAAGTTTGAAATAAACTACTGCGCACTACTTCACCTATTCTGAACCCCCGTACGATTATAATATATATATATATATATATATATATATATATATTTTTTTTTTTTTAATAATAAACCCTGGCAGTGACCAGGTGTGCCACCCCTTCGAGTCGCCACTGGCCTCAACCTAGCACCCAGTGGGACATTATTCAACCAGCACTCAAAGAATTGCACTTGCAGAGAGTAACTCATCATAGACAGGTTTGTTTTTCTCACTTTGAATGAGCACTAAATAAAAAATGTATTTAAAGAAAGAACAGGGCCTCAAACACACAATACTTGTAAAATGGATGATCAGCGCTAGCATTTAAAGTTTATTTTTCTAGCGCTCCATCTCACAAAAAGTTTTCCCAAGAACAGTATTGAAGTTTTGTCTCAAAATCCATGTGACATGTTTATTCTACATTTTTACGGTTATGTCTACAAGAGCTATGAACACTATTTAAATTTTAAGTTTATTTAAATCACAAATTTCTTGCTCATGTGCTGGTGCATAGAAACATTCTGCCAGCAGTCAAAATCTGCTTTTTATTCCAATAAATCTGATCCTGTGGGTAATCAAAAGAAAACTGTAAATGAAACTGTTTGTTGAATAATCTCCAACCTGGAGACTAAGCACTGAATGCTGCCTGTTTAAAATAAAATACAAAAAGATAAAAATGGAAATTACAATCACAGGCACCAAACTAATTCAAAGGTAACGGATGCCTTCACGGTTTAACAGGGCTGGAGGTTACACTTGTGTCTTGTGTCTAACCATTAAGACATTCATTAATCCCAGCGCATAAGCATTCACTATTTGACAAAATGTTTTTTCTCAGTTATTGTACGATCCTGCAACACAGTGTCTGTTTTTCTTGTTCCTGGACAGAATGTAAATACAGTATAAGGGATACTTAAAATGCTGGATCCAAAACACAATTTCACACAAAGGAATTCAAGGGTAATATTCAAACAGGAACGGTCCTAATCTTCTCCCAGCAATATTTTCATGCGTGTTATTATTCTCATTTCACTGAATAATATCCATACTCCAGGGCCATTTGCCTTCTCATATTCTATATCTTGCATGCTTGCATCAAGATCCCCTTCTTCATATCCTGTCACGGTATCAATCACTGCCTCCTGTCCACTCAATACACTTTTGATTTATCAGCCAACGTCGTTCCGGACTACATAACTCGACCCAAACCATTTTAACATGACATTGACAAATAGCACCCCGGATCACATCAACCTGTTCCATTTAGTAAACTAAGAAACAGTAACTATGACATCCCTGCGCTAGTATTCCATTCTATTCCCCAGACTGATGTATATTAATGAGGAGATGGTATTTGAAACGCTTCTCCCACATCACCATCTAATGTAATCAAATTAGGAAATGGGATGATTTATTAAATTTGGTTGAGCTGAAATATTTCTTGATATTGCCATGTGCACGGTTTTAGAAAGTAAGCTGTTGCTTTCAATTTTTCTGCCAGTGATGTGGCTTTTGTTTTACAGGTGGATGTTTTTTTTTCCTCTTGCAAAATGGAAAGAGAGCGCCGAATTTAATTAGGCAAACATTCTCTTAAACTGAATACATTGTAATTTGATGTAAATTTAGCCTGTTAAAGAAATTCCATGTCTATCCCATTTCTAAGGGGTAGTATGTATAAATAAGCACTGCTGTTAGGGCTGGATTAGAAGGTTCAAAGATTTGTTCGCTAGCCAGGAATTCGAAGACTGTTTTAAACCTTCGAAGGTTCATCAGATGCCTTTCACGCACTGTTTTTTTTTTTTAAACCACACATTAAATGTCACTCACATGCAAAACTCAATCTTTTGATTTGTATAATGCATATTACTGTGTTTAAACAAAAGTTAAAATCCACTACCAAATCGTTATACGTAGCAACTCTATTATTATTATTATTATTATTATTATTATTAATTATTATTATTATTATTTATTCATTAGCAGACGCCCTTATCCAGGGCGACTTACAATTGTTACAAGATATCACATTATTTTTACATACAATTACCCATTTATACAGTTGGGTTTTTACTGGAGCAATCTAGGTAAAGTACCTTGCTCAAGTGTACAACAGCAGTGTACCCCACCTGGGATTGAACCCACGACCATGCCCCACTACTCCTCTACATGGCGCCACTGTCATGTATGAAGCAGGGTATATTATTATGCCAAAGCACTGGGAGGGTACCTATAGTGGTTGTACTGCTTCAGTAAAATACAGAATTACTTCAAATTAACACCTCACTCAGATATCAGCTAGCGTATAGGTTAGGGCTCTCAATAAAGAAACGTAAAAGGTACTTTTTTTCTACCCCTTCTCAAAAAATAAAGAAAGAAACACGCAACTCTGCATATGTAAATGACACCCCCGAAGAGACTGCAACCTCAATGCAGCATGTAATACAAACTAATGTACACCCACCTTAGCAAGCAAATGTTATTTTATAGTACAGTCCCAACAGATTACTAGATGAACTACTTATAGCACAGCAGTCCTTCACACCCTTTTTTTCTAGCAGAGTTCAGTGCCAGCACAGCAGGGGATAAAACAAGGTCTGTCTGTTTACTCGTCGTCAGCTTGGATGGTGAAAACTTAGGAACTTAGAGCTTTGCCGGTCACTCTAAGCTATCCGAAAGCTGGCTGAAGATATCTTCTTGTAGGGGGTTTAGTTGTTTTGTTTTTTATTCAATTGGAATTGGAAGTCCTGTACAATTATACATTAAAAAAAAAAAAAAAAAAAAAAAACTTGCTTACTATCAATGAGAAGGTTTAGATTTGGTTTCTCTTACAGAGAAAGCAGGTAAATTACAGTGAGAAAAAAAAAATAACCGAGTAGGATATATTTTAGTTTTAACAGAAATCAAACCGATATTCAGAGGTAATATTTTTCATTAAGAAAAACAACTGCATCACACTCAACTACCGTTCTCTCTCCTCTTTTTATCCCGCCCCACAGCAACCAATACACACTCCTGATTCGCTGGTACAGTACTCCCCTGACCTCCCAACTCCCACCTAATAGGCTCTCATCAGCTGTCAGTAGTGTGGAGTAGTGGTTAGACTCTTGACCAGAGGGTCGTAGGTTCAATCCCAGGTGGGGGGACACTGCTGCTGTACCCCACCTGTATAAATGGGTAATTGTATGTAAAAATAATGTGTAAAAATAATGTAACTGTATGTAAAATAATGTGATATCTTGTAACAATTGTAAGACGCCCTGGATAAGGGCGTCTGCTAAGAAATAAATAAAAAGTAAATGTACTGTATTCAAGCCCCAAAAACACACAAGAGTATAGTGCTGCAGATCGGAGCCTCTCATGGTGCCGTTTCTAAAATGCCTTAAATCATTTAATAAAATATTGCAAAGCACAGTATTGTAAAGCATAGTATTATTAATAAAGGCCGCCCTCGTTTAAGGGCCGCAGTCTTTTCGATCAATTTAAAATAAACGCAGCGGTGCCAAACTGAAGTAATATGGTATGTACTGAATACCTAGTGTAAGAGAAGTGCTATGGTAGAATATGTTTGAAACATACAAAATATACGCTAACACTAATAATTTTAATTTCGAAAAAACTGAGTACCATCCGTCCCTCCCCCCTCCAGCTCGTGTTAACCAGAGGCACATTTCTTCATTTGCCATCTCGAAAGCAAAGCGCTGTATAGCGTAAGCTGTATTGAAAGAAATGTCTCGCAACCCCTCTGCTGTTAGGGATTTTTTTTTGTTAAATGCCCAGGCGACCAAAAAAAAAAAGCTGAATGCAAACTGTGCAAGCGATTGTTGATGTATCATGGAGGCACATCCAATCTCTGGGGTCACTTTACAATCGTAAGTTAATAATATTATTATTATTATTATTATTATTATTATTATTATTATTTAGTAGTAGTAGTAGTAAAATGTGACTGTGACTGATAACCTGCTTGGAACGGTGACTGTTAAATTAAGGTTTTACTCGCAAGCAGCATCAATTAGGTGTAAATAAACGTGCATTTTTATTTAATTATAAAAACATGATTACTGTTCTATAGAACTTATTTTTAAACTACATGTGATAGTTTTATTCCATTTATATGGATTACCTGTAAAATAATAAGATTTTCAATCAAATAGAAACAAGTAGCTATGGTGACATCACCACTAAATTGAGCAAATTAGTACCATCGAAGGTTCGAACCTTCCTTCGATAATGTGTTCCGAACCTTCGAAGGTCAAAATGTACTCTTCGTTGCAGCCCTAATTCCTGTTAATCAAAATACTTCAACAGGACTTCAGAAGATATAATGCAGTACTGTTAGCATTAGCAATACTTAAATGGTCAGATGCAATAATTGTTTTAATCTACTTGCATAAACAAAATATCTACCTAACAAAAGGAAGAGAACAAACCAGTACTAAACTGTATAATTGCCTGATGCCGCCAATACACTTGTATTTGTTCTTTTTATCTTTTCTGGTTTAATGAAGTTATAAAAACACTGCTTGTGATTATCGTCATCCATTTGAATGATTCGTAGAGCCACAAGCCTTTGCATAAATTATAAAATATGCCGTCTACAGTTCTGAAGGATTTAACAGCATACTGTAGTTTGCTGGTTAATTTGCAATGTTAATGACATTAGTTTCATTAACCATCCATGCACAAAGTATTTGCATTATGATGTTATGGTTATATTTGTTATTAAAAACCAAACCTAATGAACAGCAATAGACTGGAGGTACTTTGAAATGTTTTATGGTGGGTCTAAAATGTAATTCCCAACAAAAAGGCTGGTATGAAATTTACATTTAACATACAACAAGTGATATGCCTTCAGTTAAATATTTCCATTATTGCAATAACCTAGTCTAGGTTAACGTATATGCTTTAGGTTTAGTATTTTTATGTCCCAAATGTGATGTCATTTTGAACACCAGGGGTACTACTTTAATGCTCTGAACCTTTAATAAACACATTTAAACAAACATATTTTCAAACCAACAGATTTCAGGAAACTGAGGAACACAGAGGTCTAGAGCCAGAACAATACTTGTTACAAAAAGCTAGTTCAAATAATTTTGTGAATTCCCATCACGGTATGCATGCAGAGGCCATACTGTATATCTTATCTTCGTTTTGAACATTTTCTTAAACATATCGTGTCAGCTTGTGCCCTTCCCCTATTTACTAACCCACTGTTCAGAACACGCTTGTTAAGAATGGCATAGGCTCTCTCAGGTGGATGCACATGTTGCCAAAGGCATGGACTCATGGTCAAAATGGCCGCACACACTGAAACCTTGTATTTAGCATCATTTATTCACGCAAAAGGAATTTAGGTGGTATACTTCTAGATTATGGTTACAGACAGTGCTGCTATTTCATATTAAATTGTTAATTCTGGATTTATTGTGACTTCACCTTTTGCTTTTGAAATTAAATTTAAACTTAAAATAAAGGAGCAACCCTTCTTTTAATCATAATCAAGCCATAATAACTGAAGGACAACACCCCTTGGACCGGTATCTCTAGGATGCGATAGGGACTGGTGCGACTTTACGGTACAGACTGTATTTCTGATGTTGATGACTAGACATGTGGTCAATGGGTTCAATCCTCTTGTTTGTGTGTTGCCTTTTGACCACACAATGCACTGTATCTGGGGGACCTTGTTAGATGTTTAAAATAAAAAGACAGGCAGTACCTTCTTGCTCGGCTTCTTGACCCAGATCTTCGAGACCTGTAAGCCCTGCCTCGCTCAGCAGACCTGCTCCGGCTGCTTCGTTTCTTCCGGGACTCATAGGAAGAGCTGCTGCTGGACCGTCGTCTGCGTCTGAAATGTTTACAAGCTATAGATTAATGGATGCACTTCTAATTGAGTATAGTAATTCAGGGTCACCCAAACAGCATCAACATCTAGATTAAGAGTGAGTCATAGAACTATGTTTAGTAACTAGTCACTACTTGCAAGGTAAGCGTCTACAGAATTTATAGGATTCTATAGGTCTTTTTGTACTGCAGTTGGTTTACCTCTAGTTATATTCTTTGTGTGATATATTTCTACTGTAAACTTTTTTAATCTCAGGAATTAAAATCTGCTCTTAATGCAACCGTTGTAATAGAACACAGTTTTGGAGGCTAACACAAAAATAACATTTCAAGAGTAAGAAACTGAACAAAAGTATTGGTGATTAAACTAAAAGAGAAAATGTACTGTACTTAATTGATCACTGGTATCAGTGTATAACTGAGTTAATACATTACTGCAGCTATGCTTTTATGCCAAAACAAAATTGTTTTCAAAGGAAAATGATAAGTGAGGGGTGAAATTTACCAAGACTGGACTGATCTCCTTTTAGATTATGACTTACCGAGATCCTTTCTGTACAACATCACAAAAGAGCACTGAAAACTCTTTTGTTACCATCTTATTATGTGTATTCCTCAGTCTATCACATGATGTCCAATTAAACAGACACTAACTAGCCTTTCGGAAATGTCATCATTTACTTTATGTTTATTAAAATTTAGTATTCTGGTTTGGAACTTTATTCTGTTTCTTTATCATAAAGAATTAATAATAGACATTCAGTATAAAACGTTTTAAAATTGTAAATGAACCAAGAGAGACATATATATAACAACCAATGACCAATAGGAAATAAATATGTCTTTACAGGAAAACATAAAATACTATTAATGAGTGCAATGAGGCTGTGATGCCTATTGAAAGGGTACTCACTGAAAATGTCATTATGCAGTGACTGTTAACAAGGTGCATTAAAAATGTAGGATGCATGTCTGGATGCATGTCTGATTGTGGGAGCCAATCATTTCAACAGCAGGTATATGTAAAATAACATTTTCTTCATCCTTATTCTCTCAACAACTAAAGCCCACGGTGGCGCTGTTTTAATCTGGGTAAAAAAAAAACCAGCAACTGTTTTTCACTGGGTAGAATTGTCTCCCACCAGCATTGGTAAATAATTCAGTAAAGCGTTGCAAAGGCTAGGCATTTATAACCAAATGTAAATACTGAAGAAGGAGCTGGGAAGACAAGCATAAGGTTAAATGGGGTTAAGCGTTTCTGCACTAAAGGACCTTGTTTTCACCAAGATAAACAGGTGGTAAAGTTCCAATTTTGCCAAATGAAGCTGCAGTTTTGTAATACAAGCCAAGCTGAGACCACCAAACACATTTCACCCAAACTTCCAGTGATGAAAGAGCAGCTAGTGTACTAACCCATCTGGCACGGCATAAATTACAAACATGGCACAAGCATAAGCACTAACTGTACCGTCTGGTGCGTGAAGGAGATGGAGATCTTGACTTAGATTTTGTTCTTCTTCCAGACTTTTTCCTGCTCGTCACCCTGCTTCCCGAGGAGCTGCTGGAAGATCGTCGCCGATGCTTCTTTCTGCGATGGCTCCTGCTGTCTTCCTCACTGTCTGATGAGTGCCGACCCATCTTTACTTTAAACCAAAATAAAACCTATTTCATACAACAAGAAAACAGAAAACAGTGTAGGTGATATCTGTATGACCCTTAACAACCACAGACTGGCGTTTCTTCTGCAACCTGTCTAAAGGCTGGTTTATACTTCCGAATGCAACCCAATTTTTGGTCTCAGTCAGTGGTCTCCGACGGTCGGCCTGTGTCTTTTTTGAGAAGTCGTACAGCCTTTTCTTGCTTGTCTGCGCTGCAAAACGCACAGGGTCTGATGATGTTGAAAAAATCCAACATTTGTCGCATGGTCGCAAGCCAGTGAAGCGCGATAGAGCAAGTTTTTGATTAACCCCCTAAACTGAATGAAATTAAAGCGTAAATGAGCCTTTGCTAAAATTAATATTGGTGCTTCATAGGCTACCATGCGCCGCAACCACTTGTGTAGTAATAATAATAATGAAAACAATGTATTTGTATTTGTCTTATTGTTATTCTTTATATATTTGAGTCACTAAGAAGTTATTGCTGCTCAAAATTATATATATATATATATATATGAGACAATTTACACATTCACTTCATTCATGAGACGGGCCATTTTAAAATCCTGTCTCAAAGTGTTGAGGGATTGTGGAGCCTGTTGGCAACTGTAGTCACAAGTCGACACCAGCAGTAACACAGACTGGCTGAAAGTATGACCGACAGCTATGACCACTTTGCTGCGTCAAAAGGTCTGCAAACTCAGGGGTGCTTCAGTCCTTCTGGCGCACCCATAGAAGTGTCTGCAGCTAACGTACGGCTTTTATCTGCGAGAGAAGGATAAACCAACCTTAACATAGTTAACCATTACTAACAGCTTTTGTCTATAGTACAGCTTTGAATATGCTTCCTTAGTATTACTGTGTGTATTGCTACATGTTTTTTTTTACTTAAACACTTGAATAATATATTTTTTTTCCCTGTTAATAGTTGCTTATGTTAACTTATAACATCAAAAACAGTAGCGTAAGCCATTGAAATATACTGAGAAAACCTTTATTATTTTTTAAAAAATTCACGGTTGACTGAAAGTAACACTCACAGGAATGTAATATAGATTTCATATAGTATGGAATATGGCAGGGACTGAAAACAGTCAGAATTCCCCCCCTGCTTCAGGCTTTCATCTACATCCCTGCAATGTCTTGGCCCACCTCTA